>NW_020448975.1:1163824-1261336 GCF_003343035.1 Apteryx rowi
CCCCACCTGCTGCCGCCGTCCCCGGCCCGCCGAAGGCGCCGCTCGGGCCCTTCCCTCCTCCGCCCCGTCACACCGCACGCGCCGCCTCCCGCAGCGCAGCTGAGGTGAGGCGCGGCGGCGGCTGCAGCAGCCGCGCGGGCGGGCTCGGGCGGCGCGGGCTCTGCGAGGCGGCCGGCTGCAACCGCCACGCAGCCGGGCGGAGGGCAGAGCCATGGGCGCCGGCCGCCGCCGAGGAACTCCCCTCCGGATTCTGCCTCCCGCTGACCTGGCTTGAGGAGGAGGGAGAGAAGGGGCCGTCGCACCCGCGGACTGTGCAAGTTGCGCTCTGCCCTTCTTCCTCTCGGACCCGTCTCCCATCCGCGGAGCAGCATGCGGACTGGCCTCCGCGCTCCCTCCGATGTGCTCTGGCTGCCGCCGCTGCTGCCGCCTTCAGTGCATCCTGCTGCTGGCAGCGCTAACCCGGGCGCTGGATGAGACGGGGTGGGGGGAGCGCGCTGCTGCGGTTCCGCCCGCTCCTTCATGCTGGCTCCTGCTCCGGCGGGGGTAGCACCGCCGCCGCCGCCGCCGCCGAGGAGGAGCCGGGCTGGCCGCCCCCCCCGCAGGGGCGCGGGGCCGGGACGCTGCCCCCGCGCAGCCCGCCCGGGCCCGCATGGCGTGCTACCTGGTCATCAGCTCCCGGCACCTCAGCAACGGGCACTACCGCGGCATTAAGGGCGTCTTCAGGGGACCGCTCTGCAAGAAGGGCGCTCACTCGCCGGTAACCGATCCCCCTCTCCCCGTCCCTCGCGCGCTGCCTTCCCCCGCGCGGCGGGAGCGGTGCGGGTGGGTGCGCGCGGGGCGCGGCCCGCGGGGGGCGGCCTTGGGCCTCGGGGCGCGGCGGCTGCCTCGCTGCGCGGCTCGGAAAAGTTTCTGTGCCGGCGCCGCCGGTGAGGGGCCGAGGGGACGGGGACTGGGGAAACGGCGCCGGCTCCTCGTGGTGGAGAAAGTGGGTTGCCGTCTTGTTTGGGTTTTTCTTTTCTTTTCTCTTTTCTTTTCTTTTCTTTTCTTTTCTTTTTTTTACTGTATCGCGTCTCAAGCTTGTGCCGAAGGAAAGGTTATTTTTGACGCTTTGCAGAAAAGTTGAAGGCTGCTAGAGGGGAAGCTGCGGTGTTTGTGTCAGCTCCAGGTGTCCTGGTTTAGTAGCTTGTTCAAGATTTTGACGCTACGGAGGAGCGAGAATGATCGACCTTCTGTTTTCCGGCTCAAAAATGAACTTGTGCTTTAGTAAACTACCTGTCGCGACCGAAGTCTAGACAGAGTTATGTTTGAAGTTTGGGGAGGAACTGCCAAGAGCAGAGACTGTCGAGCTGTCAGAGACGGTCCCTGTGAGTTGCTAGAGACGCTTCGCACGAGCGAGTGCGGGGGGGGAAGGCGAGCGGGGCGCGGAATGGCGCGGGGCGGCGCGGAGGGCAGCGGCGCTCTAAGGGGAGCCGCCATGTCCTGCGGGGTGCGGGGATGGCGCGGGGGGCAGCGGCACGCCCCGAGGGGAGCCGCCATGTCGCTGCGGGGCGCGGGGATGGCGCGGGGGGCGGCGGGCCGCCCTGAGGGGAGCGGGACACCCTGAGGGAGCCGCCATGTCGCTGCGGGGTGCGGGGATGGCGCGGGGGGCAGCGGGACACCCTGAGGGGAGCCGCCATGTCSCTGCGGGGTGCGGGGATGGCGCGGGGGGCAGCGGGACACCCTGAGGGGAGCCGCCATGTCGCTGCGGGGCGCGGGGATGGCGCGGGGGGCAGCGGGCCGCCCTGAGGGGAGCCGCCGTGCTGGGGCGCGCGGGAGGCGCCGAGGCGTTTTAGCCTGTCCTCTCCTAACGGCACTGGTAGTAGTATCGTAAACGCTTCCGTAGCGGTCACTTAACTTTCCCTGTCAAAGTACTGCATTTGAATATGTAAAGCACTCCGGGACACTGAGCTGTGGCCCTCAGTGTCGGGCTTGCAGCGGTGCCAGCGAAGCCCTGGTCCCGCTGATCGGACACCCGCTGGCCTTAGCGGGGCCAGATTTCACTTCATAGCACACGTACGCGCCAAACGCATTTTGGAAACCACTTGTAATGGCGAAATCTCTGCTTTCTGTTTCTTGACTTTTAATGATGGAATGAAGTAACATGACAAATATTCCATTATACTCCTGAAATCTCTTCTGTGTGACATGTCATGATTCTGATACAGCACCTACAGGTTCTTTGCTTGTACTGTTGTATTTTTCTTGTGCAATATAGTAAAACACTGTAGGTGCCATTAATCAGACACTGAGCTGTGTTTAGGTTCTCTGACCCGTGGATCTGATCTGCCATAGTGTGTGGACCCTTCTGAAGTGCAGGGATGTTGAGATCAGATGTTAAGTGAGATTTCTGTCCAATATTATAGAGGTAAAAAAGAAAAGATTTCAAAGATCTAAAGTGGGAAGAAGCTTGATTGTAAATACTTTGTATTTAGTAGCACCTTGACAACTGATGTTCATGTCAARCAGAAGAAGTATCAGAAGATGTAAGGATAATATCCCTATTATATTAGGGATAATAGAAGTATTATCGCTAAAACAGTGCTATGGCACAAATCTATTAGCCTTCACTTTCCAGCTTCTTTCCCTTTCTAGCTACCTAGTGAGTATGCGCACCACCCCCTCAACCTAAACACTTAATGAAATAAATGTAATTGTCTGACTTGATTAAAAGATCATCATTTTTGAGATAGTTCTGTAAGGAGCTGAGAGAAATCTATGTTGAAATGCAAATATTAGAGCAAAAAAAAACAAGAAAAAGTTGTTTGGATTTTTCTTATTGCTTAAAAAGACTTACTGTGTAGAAATGGAGTTGAAAAATGCTTAGACTTTACTTAAAATCAAAGCATCTTAGTATGAGGCCAACTATCTTGAGTTTAGTGGGAAAGAAAAAAACTAGAATAATAAATATTAGAAAGTTGAAAATAACCTCATGTCGTTTTCACCACATAGAAGCATTATTTTATGTGAGCTTTCCAGGGTTTGAAACAAGTAGTAAGCCCACTTTGTCTTGCTTTCCATGAAAACAGAACCTCTTGTTTTTGAGATTTACATGGCCAGAAGGTGGGATACTTTACATTTATGAAATATAATGGTTGGGACCACTTCTGTAGAAGGGACTGAAGTTTTGTGCTCCGTAGCTTTCATTCTGAATTTTTGAGGGAAAACTTTCACTTCTTCCCTTATATTTCTCTTTTCTTTTTTTCCCTTACTTCTCCTTTTTAGTGTCCACTCTTTGAAGTTAGTCAGGCTTTTGAGATGCTAGCATCTACCTTCCAGGCAGCGGGCGGTTTATGGGAATACAGGTACATGATAAATTAACTTTTTATTAATGTTGGGTAACTGTAGTTCTAGCACTCTTGTTTTTAAGTGTCTGATATTTAACTTCTAATACTGCTTTTACATATGCTGTTTCATATTTTTGTTTGGGTGTCTAAGAGAAAAATAAGGGATACTTAGTTGGCAAACTATGCTGTTAATACTGTGCTATTAAGTACTGAAAGCAGTGATTCTCTAGATTAATCTGCATTTGCCTACAAACTTACAGCTTTCCAGATCATGTCTTTCTTGTGTATCAAAGTGTATGAAATTTGGAACCTTGAAAAGAGAACAACAAAACCTGGATACGTTTTTACATTATGGAGGAAGGAGTCATGCGTATTAAGATTTAGTACTAATTGAGGTACCCACATTCACACACACTTTTTTTACACACATTTAAAAAAATATGTTTTCATTTTCTTTTGAAATAAGCTATGAGTTAAACTTCTAGCAAGGGAATCTTAAGGAACTGGCATTTATTTGTATTCCCTGTGCTTGTGCTTTTATTAAATACCTCCCAATTATAACTTTGAAAAGTACAGGCTGTCCTGCAGTCATTTTTAAAATGCTGAACTTGGAAGTAGTCTTGAATACTCAATTTTATAATTTGTACCATTAAACAATCCTGTATTTGTGCACTATGAACTATCTCATGCATGAGTCTACATAGTCTTTAATGTATAATGTGTACCTTTCTATATTTAAAGTGTTCTGTATTAACAGACCATGAAATGTCAGTAGACTTAAGGCTGTGCTTTCAGATATGAGAATGGTACTGAATATTTTAAATACCTTTATCAAATTTCATGGCTATGTGAACAAGGATTTTTCAGTCTGGATGCTTTCATAGTATTTATTTAGCATACTTTACTATTATTTTGTCAAAACCAAGAACAGTCCTTCTTCCTTGTATGCAGAGGGACCTTTAGCTGTGGTAAGAAGAACAAGAAATGTAAGACTACAAAGACTGTGCACCTCATTTGTGCGTATGAATGTGAGGTGGCATGGTGAAGTTGTCATAAAATCTTCTTAAGCTTCCACCTTTCCTTTGCCCACTTCCACACATTGGAAAAGGTACTAGCTGTGAACGCTTTGGAGTTGGGATCTGAAGGTAGTGGTAATGAATTCAGAAAGAGTGGAATTAAATTAGAAGTAGTCGCCAGTGAGTCGTGTATCAATGGTGTTGTGATAGACTTGCACAGGAAAGGGAATATTGAGTTTGAGCCTGATGCCAGCATTACTGAGAGTAAAGCACAGGGAGTGGAAGGAGGAAGCTGCTTATTGCAGAGAACTGATTCTGTTTTGAAGCTTTTTGATTTTATCTGGGAAAAAATATGTTCACAAACATCTTATGAGGAAGTGGTAGGAAGTTTTTTTGACTCCAAGAATTTCTGTTTAATGAAATACATTATGATGCAGATGCAGAAATCTTGCTTTTATTTTAGACTAATGATATTGTCTACAGGATTTTTGAGCCCTGAATGGATTACATTGATCAGTGTTTTTGCAGTCATGACAGATGTACTGTAATATTCACCTGTAGCCAAACCTGCTCAGAGAGTTATTCTGTCACACCTCACAAGCCTAGCAAAACTGGCACTGAAAAGGACTCGGCTGTGAAACTTTCAAAGAAAATCTTTCAGGATACAGCAGCAAATGGTACTGGGGATTCAGCAGATGGCCCTCTTGCTTCTGAATCATTTCTGAGTCAATGATGTTATTAGGGTGCACTGTTCTGCTTGTGGCTTTTCAGGTGAGCTATGAACAGTCTCCTTTACTTCTTGTTTAAAAGATTGCTTTGTATTTTGGAGGAAATGGAAGTCCCAATACCTTAGCCAATTTTTGTCTTGCCTAATTATTCTTCTTCTGTTGTTCTGTTCAGTGCAGTTTGAGTTGAATACAGTATTTTTCACATACTTCACTAAGCGGTTTCCTAGTAAGGCTGTCAAACAGCTGCTCTGTTGCACTTAGTGCTTATTTAATTTCCTGGGGATGGGGAGGTGTGGGAGAGGGGAGGATGATTCTCTGTTACACAGAGCTGCATTTTCAACAGCGGAGCTCTCAGAGGTCCAGAGGTCAATCTGCACAAGTATCCCAGTGGTTCTAAATAAGTACATTCCAGGTACTTGGAAGTAAGGTTTGTTTAGGTGATACTAAGCCACAAATATACTGTTCCAGCACTAAAGCAAGTGTAACCAGGACTGAGTAACACCTTGCTACTCTTTGTAGCAGATAGCAACATTGGGCACTTAGAAAGTTCCCAGAAAGTTAAAGTGTGTTTGAGGAATTAGGGACCATAAATAGAGTTTGCTGAACTCTATGAGAGCATGGCAAAAGCAGTTCTCCATCTGCCTGAACATGAAGGGGAAATGGTAGCATGACTAAGTCCTGAACAAAGAATGTCAGTTTTGTTTGCCACCAGCAAGGAGAGATGTGTGCCAAACACAGGTGTGGGAAATTGTGAGAAAGCAATTTAAAGGCTAGCATGCTGAATGTGTATGATATGTAATGGGGTCTACGTGGCAGCAGATTAAAAGGAGGGATCCAGTGTGTATCTGGGTGACTAGCTGGAAGACCAAATAACGTGGGAGTCTCTGATCATAAACATGTCATCCCTCAATGCTGTGTCTGTACCCTAAAACAGCTGAGAAAGCAGACAAGAAGGCTATGCTATAGGCACTATCAGAGGAAATGCACAGGAAATAAAGCTTGTATTAAGAAATATTCTATAAAGGAGCAAATAGTGAACCAACAGCTCCAATAAGTAATCTGTTTTGGGTAGCTTCTGTGGAAGGAAAAGAAAAAAAACCCAACCATATTAGCAAAATGATGTAGAAAGAAAAAGAGGGAGAAATAGGAAAGAAAATGGAAAGTAGTACTTTCACTCCTCTGTGCCAACAGCCTCTGGGAGCTACCTAGAGCAGAAGGGGCCACCTGCCAGGGGGAAACCCTGCACATTCTGCTGAAAGCATAGAGCACGCTGTTGAAACTACCTGCCTTTGTACACAACAGTACAAGAACTAAGGAAAGGCACTCTCATTTATCTATTTCTAATGTCATTGCTTTTAGGCACTTCATTTTCCTGCTGCTGGCCTGGGCTGAGTGTATTTCCTACCAGCCCTAATACCTCCACCATTCTATAGAAAATAAACACTTATGCAGCACACACAAAACTTTGAGGTGAACTTACTTCCTGATTTTGTGGTTCTTCTTACTGTGCTTTATGTGAATTTGTGCAACACATGAGAGAGAATGAGCCTTTAGAAAATACATAAATGTGTTTTTAACCACACATAGCATTGCTGTCCTTGCCTTTTATTAAACCTGTTTTTGTGTTATATATGGCTTTGGTACATATTTTGCTTCTAATTCGATCATTGGTTGAAATCACTTTGTGTATAACATTATAATCAAATTTAATCATTTCAGCCAATTTCTGCTGGGCCATTTCCTTCTTCCACAATTAGCAGTAATGTTAAGCAGGTGCTTTATGTTTTACAGTGGCTTTCCAGCAATCTAATATTTTTATTGGTCCCTGAATAGAGTTCTTAAAGCTAGATCATCTGGAAAGGTTTGTTTGTACTTTTCTTCAGAATGGAGATAGTCCTGTGTTACGTCCGTTTGCATTCTCACTTACAGTTCGTGCACATTTTTACTCACCCAGAGTGTAGCAGTTCAGTTCTTTTTATTCTGCACTGTGTGCGATCTTGAAAAAATTATGTAGAGTGCTACTGTTTGTGAAATAGGTACTCTCTCAAATAGAGCCTGGTTTTTGGCTCAATGCACTGAGCATTAAAGGCTGTTGCTCAGCCTGTGCCTGCCCTGCTTTTTGGACCTCTCCCCAAAGGTGCTGTCCATGGGGAGGACTTGCTCACTGGCCTAAGGGAAGATGACAGAGCTGCTTGCTCTAACTAGAGCATTTTTGTTTTCACTTCTTAATGACTAAATAAAGTGGGTAACTTTGTTTATGTAAATAATTTCATCTGAGATATAAAGCTATGGTCAAAATAATCTCATAATGTGATTCTACTTACTCCCTGCCAAAAAGGATTTGCAGGAGCTTTTTGCAAAAGGTTGTTAAATGGAGAAGGAAAAGAAGGCTTTTAAAGACTGGCCAAAATGCACATATTTTTCCCCTACTTCGGTTTCCTGATAGACTGTATAGCCCTTGGCTACAAGGCATTTTTTGGCATTTAAGACTTTTTCAAGAATCTTTGTTAAATCTTTTTATTACGTTTCACCTGATTCCCTTGGAAGACTTGAGTCATTTGTTACCTGCAATGTAATTTTTCTCACCAGTATTAGGAAATCTGTGGGGAGTTTTAAGAACAGTGTGGGAAAATATTCCTCTAGGGAAAATGTTGACTTTATGTGAAAAAAAATAGAAATTCAGAATGTTTCTATCTGCATACTGAAATATTGCTATTTTAAAATGCTACTGTTGTACCCTGTGGAGATTCAGTTTTGCTGCTTTGTGCTTCTATCCACCTGTGTAAGTCTGGCTCCTTCTGTAGATATATCTTCCATGATGCCCTCAAGGTCTTCACTCCCAAAGACAGTGCATCACATTTGTAACAACACACAGCAGAAGCTGTAATCCTTTTAGAGCTCAAGATCTAGGACACCACTGTAAAAGTTTTCYTACTCCTACATCAGTAAAAAATCATGGATTGGGGATAGTTTATTTAAAAGGTCAAATTAAGTTCATCATGGTGTCAAGTCAATGTCAAAGACAACTAGAGATGCATAAATGGGCCTGCAGGAACTGAAATTCCCAACCAAAAATGTGCAGTACCACTAAAGAACTAGTTTGTCCATCCAAGGAATTAAGTGGTCTCCACTGTGGGAAAATAATCATTCTGCAAACATATTTGCATGCAAAGGTCCATACATTCACACATTTCTAAAAGATAGAGCCTTTAAAAGAGCTATTTAGCATTCAAACCAACAGTTGCAAACAGTTTTTTTCAAGATTCAACCAGCTCTGCTGTTAACCTTTGAACCTTCAAAACACTGAGTGAATAGTATTAAAATAGCTTGATTTATGATGATAATCTGTATAGGTGATATCAGAGGCAGTCACTGTAGTATTAGGGTATCTGAAGTTCACTCTTGCATTTCTGTGTTTTATGTATCACTGCTTGTCTTGAAAAATCAACTACTGCGCATGAGTAACAAGATTTGTCATGGGGTATGTACACATGCCTGAAAATACTGTTCACTGCTCAGAACGTATTGTTCGGTACCCAGTAGTAAGACACTTTAATGACAGCTTTCCTCCCCCCCACTTATACTAGACTAAATTTATGTGCATACTGGATAAGATGTAAACATCATCATCAAAATTTTGTCCCAGTGCCGTAGTTATGCATAATGATAATTGGCAAGCTGGTTCAAGTAAAGAAATAGAACTATTGCTGGGAGATTGCATGCAGCTCTGAAACAATTCATACATTAATCAACTCTAGTTGGTATCAATTTTTCAATTGATGTTTTCCCTGGAACACATTCTAAAACAGATTTAGTGCATTTATGTCAACAGAAATATTCTATCTATATTCTGCTCAGACTGAACTGCAAAGATGTATTTGACGTTGTTGAGAAAATTCTCAGTTGTAATTGGCTGTAAATCTGCAGCCTGCATTTCCAACTTAGATTGTATCATATTAGGAAGGCTTGTGAAACTGGATTGGAAAGTGTAAGAACAGAACTTCCTGAAATATTCCCTTTGATAGCAAAATATTTTACAGATGGGATTTGGGGGTTAAAAGGGTTAGAATTACATATAAAATCTGTATGAATGCGTGATTGGAGAGTCTGCTAGAAATGCAAGCCCTTACGATTATTAAGCTGTTTCATGTATTTAATGTTATTGTCAAAGAAAAGTTGTCATATTCAGTTTTTGTAATTTTAATTTTAGTAATTTTTATGGATTTTCGAAGTGAGCAGTACAGATCATTTGTCTATACTAATCATTGTTTGTCTGAGCTGATCATCGAATCTTCAGTGGAAGAATGAAATTCTGTGAGGTGTGAAAAGCTCTAACCACTGATGTTTTGTATGATGGTGTTCTAAGAAGGAGGAAAAGGGGTGTATTCCTGCCCCCCTATGTTAGTCACCTTTAATCAGGAAAACTGATTTCAAATCCTGATATTTTGAGCCTGTACTTGAGCCGTTGTCTCTGATTACAAGAAGCTTCTGGAGCTGTATTTCAGGTTGACAGGGAAAGAATATGCAAAGATCCCCATGTGGTTTTCTTGGTGAATATTATGGTCCAAATACTAGCTAAGGCTGGAGATCAGTGAACTGGATAATCATAATAATTTCACTGTATGGAAAAGGCACTGCTTATTTTCAGATACTGTTCTGAGTGTGTCGTTGTTCTGGAAGGCATGATGGTATAGGAAAAGGAAGAGGGTGGCCACAACTTGCATGGCTGTGGGACTGCACCAAGCAGCTGCCCTAGGGACGTGCACACCATCAGAGTACAGGGAATGGCTCTGCAGGTCTGGCTTGTTCTCGTCTGATGAGCACCAGGTCACAAATTGTCACATAGCTGTTGAGAATTTGTTTGGAAAATAAAATTTTAAAGCACAGTCATGTAGGCATACAGCAAAAATCAAACACACACAATGTGATGTGTATGCAAGTAGTTTGTGTGTATCAAATAATAAATGCGCATCCTGTAAATGTCATTGAATCCACATGCAGCTTTTCCTAGCTGTCTGAATACTTAGCTGCAGTCCTTATAAAGCTGTACTGTTGCTGTTCCTTTATAGAAGTCTAAGGATGTTATGTTGCATCCATACATGATGCATGGACACTAGCATTTTCCTCCTGTGATGTTAAGCATACACATTCTTTTAAAGAAAAGATAGCAAAACTGAGGTGGAAAGATAGTTTAGTGAGCCCAGTTAAGAAAGGTTAATACTGTACAAAGTGGTTAGTACTAATCCAAAGATTTCAGATCTACACTGGAATGATAAATATATTCTTGGCTATTTAGTGTGGTAAAGAGGTAATGTGAGGAAGGCTGAACAGTGTTGGAGATGGTGATTTACTCACAAAATAAAGAGCACTTTTTAAAGTTCTGTTTCCTGTATTGAGTGATAAATTTTTGTGGTTACTAATAATCAGTAGAAAAATCAGAGATGTGCTGTTTAATGCAGAAATTGTATTCATGTCCTATAAAACAAAAATGGTATTGAAATAAATGTTGAATATGCGAGCTTGCTGATTTTATATTTCGTTAGTATTTTCTGCTGAAGACCAATTTATCACTGTAGTGTCTTGTATACCCTGTAGAACGGGAGTTATTTTTATTAGGCATATACTGTAAAGTATATGTGTTTTACTTCTTAGCATTATAATATATATATTTTAGAATTTAAAATACAAAAAATACAGATGCAACATTGTGGTTATTTATCTCAGAAGATAACCCTCCCCCCAACAGAATCAAAAAGACTGTCTCTAAAATTATTCCCTAGAGGGCATGTCTTATTTGAAAATGGCAACACTTGGTGGAGAAAGATGTGCCTTTCATTTTGACTAGGTTAATAAATCTGCGCAGCATAGGTTTAGACCTCTCTTATTATTGGGGGACAAGTTTTCATTCTGTGACGTAAAAAAAGGAGCAGTGATAGGATTGGTTTTTTATTATAAATAGCAGATGTTTCTTGAAGACATGGCTGTAACAGAGAGGGTTATATCTTCATGCCATAATATAATTTCTCATGTGGAAAGGAAAATGGAACAACTAAAATTTATTTTTTAAGGGTTTTTTTAGAATACGGTTTACTAACCTGGGTATCTGTTCAGGTATTATTTCCTCACCTTAAAGAATCCCTGACTTCACAGGAGATTGCATTTGATAACTGTGGGTTGTGGGATCAACCTTTAAATATTTATGTTGGTTTGCATCCGTGATAACTTTCATCAGCAGAGACGGTTATAAACAGCAAATCACAAGAAGTTAAATTTTTTTACAGCAGTTTAAACAAGTTTTTAGCATAATATTCACAGTCAGTAAAAACTAAGGCAGATATGCTTAAAATCCAGAGCAAAAATGTTTTGTTTCCATGATGTATTCTTGAAGTTTCATTCTTTAAGTTATAGCAAATGAGGCTTATTACATATGTACATCTAGTAATGTTCCAGTGGAAAAACATTTTTTCTACTGTATATTTAGATTTATCTAGGGTTCACTTATAATCTTAAGTAATAAGGACCTTGAATGTCTTTTTTTCTCAACCCTAATAATRTGTTGCTTACCCTAAGACATTTGCCAAAATATATCTAATTACAGTAATTGTGTTTTCCTGACATTCCAAATAGCACTGTTTGAAGAGTAAAATTATGATTAAAATAAAATACTTTAAATGTTTTTTGAAACTATTTTTAGCTGTGTTTGATTGTTGTACCAAACAATACTGTAATCTTGAATAACTGCAAAACTCCCCCAAACCAGCCAACCCTCTCTCCCCCCCCAAAGCACACCAAAATCAGAGTTAGGCTGAGATCACCAAGAATATAAAAAATCACTAACAGACTTTCCTACTACATTTGTGCAGGTTAAATTCAAATCTTGCCCCTCGATGTGCCTGGGAGCAGCTATCTAAATCCTAATTGGCTTCCTGATTGCACTTCGAGCATGATAACTGATCAAGTAATTGTGGCACCTTACACTGAAGAGCTTTAAGTACGTAAAGGTACTGTGAGCTGCCTCTTTACAATGAAAGGTGTGGCTGCTCATGTTATATGTTATAAATGAAATTCCATTCTTTTCTATCATCGTTATGTACTTACTTGGTTATGTTTATACTACTAACCTCTGGCTAATAAGGATGGTGAATGTAGGCATTAGGCATTAGACAGCCTTAAAAAGATTGATGCTTTTGATTACAGCATACTGTACAATAAATTGTAGGGTTCAAATCTCTTACAGAGTTGTAAAGGATATGTGGTATCTTAAGAAACATAGAGGTGTCAATTTTCTACTTGATGGTACTAATATATTTTGATAAGATCTGCATATTAAGAACAGAATGAGCCCTCAAATACAGTGATTTAGTACTGCAATTGTACACTGTACTTCACTGTGAGTAGAACAAACAATAAAAATGTGAATCTTTGCCTCTACTCTGAAGGGCAGTGAACAAAGACATGTAGGCATTACAGCTGGCAGGTGTGGAGACGAGCCGGTTTTCAGAAGTGGCTGGAAAGAGGGAAGGAAGGGGGTATAGTAAATGTGTATGGGGAGGTTAATTGCCAAGTAAATGAGTTTTCTACAGAAAGCGCTGAGACCCAGATTCTCAAAGGCTATGTCTAGGTTAGTAAACAGTGCCAGGAAGTGTTCCCGGACACTGGCACTTAATTGGCTGCACTATTAAACTGTGAGTACCATTTCTAGTACGTTTGTGGCCTGGACCATGTAGCACTCTCTGAAATGTTTCTTGGAGATGGTTTGGGAATTAGCATAGGGCAGGGACCATTACCAGCAGGGAGTTTGCATGCAGACACTTGCTTCTGGAAGCTAAGAGAGTTTAACAGCATTGACATGGACTGTTTAGTGTCAGAGAGTGGTCCTGAGCCCTTCTGTAGATAGAGCCAGAGATGCATAAGTGTTTCACCTCATGGTCAGCACTCAATTTTCTGCCAGCTGAGGCAGGTAAAAGCTTGTTTCCCTTTTTATTTGCCTTTGAAATCCCTCCCCTATATAGGGGGCAGGGAGGTTTGCTGCTCCTTGAGACCTACTGCCCTGCAGGGCTAGTCCCATATGCCTGTATGTTTGGACCATCTCTGACTTGTATTGAAATCAGGTCCAAACAAACATCTCATATGTGGTACAAATCTGGAGTAACTTCATGCAGTCAGGACTTCTCAGAATATTACCTCCCCAATCTACTTTTGGCTCTTGCTCTTCTTCTACTTTGTCTTTCTTCTAGCCACTGTAGATCTACTGTTTCTGTTTTTGGGGCAGAAGCTACAGCAGCAGCAGCCATCATCTCTGTGGAGGCCTGGGCATATTTGTTCCATCTGACTGAGTCTTGATCTGCCCTTGCTTAGGTTCTGGATGCATTGCAGTCATCCCATAGTTAGCAATTAAGCCTGTGAAACATGTTTACTCAGGATTTTTTACTCTTTCCTCTTTGAGATAGCATCAAGTAGTGCAGAGGGAAACTTGTGGGAAGTGTAGGCAGCCTGTGGAAAGAAATGAACTCAAAGACATTACCAGAATGGGGCTGCAGATATTTTTTTGAAAGACATTAGGGGTATTAAATATATTTGCAAAATGGGAAAATGAGCAGAGAATCAAGGAGACGGAAGGTTAGTACTGCAGATTTAGTGTTGTTGAGTGGGAAATCACAGGCATGTGGACTAGCTTTTCAACAGGAGTGGAGGTGGAAAGGAGACGTTATTAAAAGAAATGTCCCTGATAACCAAGGGAAAGAAAAATCTCCAAAGGCTACATTGAGTCTGTCTAAGGTGAAAGAAGACTGTGTTTTTGTCAGAGAAAAAAAGAAAAGTTCAGACTTGGACATTTTAAGACTGCATTGACAAAGGTGAGAGCAAAGCAGGGGAAGATCTGTGAGTTGGTTAGTGGTGACAGTCATGATTTGGGATTGCTCAGCAATGATGTTTTAGGCTGGCGAAGAGCAGAGGTACTCTCCAGTGAGAAATCAATATAAAATTATGGTTTACCTAGCGGTGTGTCTTCATCAATCCAGGCCTCTAAGATACCAATGAATGACTGCATTCAGTGACAGGTGGGGGACCTATTATGGATTCTGACTGAAATTATGAGCTTTCTCTATATGTCTGAATTGGTGTAGGACGGCCCTTTGCTTTACCACTCTTTGCGCACCATCTTGGGCTAAAAATTTGAAAAGGAGCTGTTGAAGGACTAATAACACTTCAGTATTTACCACTGAATGTAATCTCTCTATGGAATACAGTAGATGTGTTCAAGCAATTGTGGGAGCCGGCAGAGTCAGTACTAGGCCCTGGGAAGAGGCCGTGGGGCTATGAGACTTTGTCTGTAATGCTGCAGGAAAGGGACGCGTGTCTTGCAGGCAGGTGACACGTCACAGCGCTTGCCCATGCACCCAGGTGCTTTTCCCCCCTTGAAACAAGGTAGCCTTTTCCAAACTGCCTAGTGGGAACAGTGCCCATCCTCTGTTGTTTCCCAAACAATAGTTGTACATTGTCTGAGAAAAGGGTGGTTGCCTGAGGCCAAAATTGTGCTGATATATATTGTAACAACAGAACAATATTGCTGGTTTTGTAATAGTGCTTGAGCCCATGTCCTGGCTCTGGTTAGTTACTAGAGTAAGTGTAGCCTCTGCTCCAGCTCCCTTAAGGGTACATTGAAGAAAGGACTGTAAAGGGGAGCATATTGGGACATCCAAAGATTGAAGGGTAGTGGCTAGATCTCCCAACAGCAGTCTGGTGGGGGGACAAGGTGGAGTGGCTAGAATTCCTCACCATTAAAAATCTGTTTCATGTTTCTAATCAGAGGAGTTCCAGTAAATGTGATATACATGTGCTGGCTGAATAGGAGAAAGCTCAACTTCACTCTCAGGCAATGAATTTCAAAAGTAAAGAATAGGTTAGAGAATATTTGGGGATCAGAATGAGCTCCTTGGAATGCTTTCCATAGTTCTTTCAAGCWTTCTTGAAATTCATGGGGGACACAGGTGCCCAGTGGCCGTCTGCTCAGGGCAAGATTTTAGCTTGTGTAAATCAGTTGGTTAATTGATTGCAGTTTGCAAGGCTGATTTATGCCAGTGAGGATCTAGTCCTTAGATTTTTTTACTAAGTAATCTGGCTAAAATGAGTGAATACCAGTTAACTAGGACCTCCAGGATTGAGACATCACTGTGCTTCAATCATAAAATTGTAAATTAGAAAGGAAATGGAACTATAGTCCAAAAATAAATGCTTGTATTTTTTTTCTGGACTCTGTACATTGACTGTCTTCTCTGTACTACTGAACAACAGACAATATTGCTTAATTACAAACCACACTGCTATAGAGAATATTTTTACACAGTTACCATAAGACCTTGCTGACTATTCAGCAGCTCTTTGATTTGCACACTCTTCTGTGGGTATGTAGTTTGACACAAAACTTGCTTCCACTTTCTTTATAGCAGAGAGATGTTCATTAAGGAAGGACAGTTCTGTGTTTATTCACTGTAGGACTGTGGTTTTATTACATACTCACGATAGTAGCATCAGTGCCACTTGCTTTCAGGGTCAGGATTTCTGGTTGGAATAAATCAGATCTAAGTGAAAGACATATTGGCATTTCTTAACTTTCCAGCAGAAAAAGCTCCATAGAAGTCAGTTGCAACTTTTATTGATTTAGAAATGCAGGGCAGTGTGCTTCTAAATGTTAATTAGCAATCAGACTTAAGTTCTATCACAGAGATTTTTGTACATTAAAGCTAATACCTATCCTCTGCTGTTACAATTTTGTGTGTAAGTCAATGACAAGGCTTGTTAACACCAGCTGATGACATAGTGAGTGATTAGTTTACTATGGAGGACAAGTGCCATTTTCGTGTTTCTTTTGGAATATAATGCACAATATTTTATTAACAATATAAGATGGATTTTCTGGGTTAGTGTGTTTAGAAGTCCCTATAGGGATTTCTGTTTATTTGTTTTCCTCTTAGATTGCAGTGTTACCACTCTGATAATTTCCTCTAACGTAATATGTACCAGAAACCTGCCAACAGTCATTATCTGTAAGGCTGCTGGAGAAGGGATTGTACTCTTTAATCACTTTAATGGGACCCTACGCTTGGATGAAATAGAAGGACTGGCATTTATTTCCACAGGGAATAAGATACCCTCTCTTCACAAGGATATGGAGTCACTCTGCTGTTTCAGTTCTGTAGCTGCCTGCACACCAGGGCTGCTGTCACAGCTGGAGAGAACTGGAAACTTGACAGTATGGCCATTCACTGACTGTAGGGGCACTTTGGAGCTTGGTGCTTTGCTGGGCAAGAGCCTTCACCTTCTGTGTAGTCTCACTCTTTCATGTTGTTGATTCAACCACTAGGCAAGTGAGAGGCAGAGGCACTTTGTTATCCAGAGTTAATAAATATTTCCACTGTGATACTAAGTGATGATCTGATGAGTCTGGCAAATTACTCCTATTTATGGGGGTGCCAGAGGTTTTGTGAGGCTATTTCAGTTTGTCTAACTGGGAGATATATATATGTGTGTGTGTGTATGTATGTATGTATGTATATGTATATTATATATCTATTTGGGATAACTGCTGCCTTTCCTGTCAGTATGTCCACTAGCAGTGCTGTGCTAGGTGCATTGTGACAGCTGAATAATAGCTAGTTTCTGTGTCTCTACCAGAAAGTTCAGGAGCAAACTTGCAGTCAAACATGGAAGGTCAAGCTGTGAAGGGCTGGATTGTTCATCCTGCCTTTCTGAGATAAGCTTGGAGTCATCATTGCTCAAGCAGATTGTGGGTGGCATGGAGCACTGCTTTAGGAAGGAGAAAGGGACAGAAATATAGGGGAAGCTAATATGTGAAAACAGAAATTTTTCCATTGTTTTTGTTTCATAAGAGGTAAGAGGTATTTGTCTGTGGCCAAAAGCCTGCAATGTGACACTAATTTTAAAACAATTGACACAAAGAACTAAAAGCTTTAAAAAATAACATCTGGGGAATTAATGTAAGGATTTTTTTTTATTCTCTAGCTGGTTAATGAACTAGTCGAGAATTGCAGCTGGCGGTGGACACTGCTGTCTCAGTGTGGTATTTGTCCTACTTGCACTAGTTTATTCCCACCCTCAAAACAACTGACACTCGGATACATACTTTGTGGAGGATTTTGGTTAATTTGTGTGTAGTTAGTCTATAAATATAAAAAAATATATATATAGGCTGCAGGCAATATAGTGGAAGAAGGGTTGGTCATAATCTGCAGATAAATGATATGTTTTAATGCTGGAACTGTCTTCCTTGCATGACTATAATTCCAGTCTTTCTCTTAGAGTGTGTAAACTATAAACGGTTGCTCTCTTAGCACATTGAGTGTATTTATCACAAACTAAAAGTCTGACAAAACGCAGCTTTTGTCACAAATAAATGAAGAGTTTCCCTCTTTAACTATGGTGTTGAGAATGTTTTTGTGTAAAGGAGGGAATGAATCAGTAGCTTTTTCAGTTGCAGGAGCACAGCTTCTTACAGTAGGTATGTCCCAAGGAAGCACAGCTTTTTAGCAAGGTGTGTGCAATAATTTATGTCTGAACCATTTGTTAATATTGGCAAAGCGTCACAGGTACTCCAAGTGCTATGAGAGGCTGGGGAGAAGAATGTGGCAGCCGACTGCGGCTTCATCCCCGCATGGAGGGATGAAATTTGTACTCAGCAAGTGATCTGAAAGGAACATTCGTTTTCCTGGTAACTAGTAGAGGAATTAATCTGTGCTTTGTAGTTTCAGGTAGTTTTACTGAGCTTGGCTCTCATGATTTTTAGCAAAATCTCTTGTAAAAATGTTGTAGAAAGTTTTTAGTCTTCTGTTCAGTTACTCTGCCATATACAGTGGCACATCTTACCCGCTCTTTGAACGTTTTACACTCCCAGAGGGATTTAAGGCTAAATACTACTGTAGAGTACAAACTTAACGCATCAAATTAATTTTGCAGTGTACATACACAGTAATGAATAATGTGAATTAACGGCTTAATCCTGTTTATGCTGAAGTCATGATTTTTTAGGTTTTATTTTGGTTTATGACAGGAATGTAGAAGATCTTGATTTTTTTGCCAATTATATAAAATATTTCATATTATTAAATCAATATAGGCATAGTATATTAAGAACAAACAATGGTAAAAAAATTAAAAAGACATTAGGTTCTTCTAAAAGGAAGATAATGCCAAATTTCTACCAACATTTTTGCTTTTCATGAAGAAGAAATAAGTTTCCAGTCTTACAATTATTTTCTGAAGCAAAAAGTCAGATTACTTTCAGATCATTGTGTCATCCATGCTAGAAAATGGGAATTGATGATTACTGATTGTTTCTCTCAGGTTTGGCTGGACAGCAGACAAGGTTAATATTCAGTGATTGTATAGCTGAATTTATATTAAATGATCTTTAAGGCTGAGGTATTTAGAGGCCTTCAAAGTAAGCTGAAGGCTGCTTGTGTTTGGAATGTGATCTACTGTGTAATGAGATTTCTCCTACAAAAAAGCTGGAATTTACAATCCAATGTTCAGAATCAACAGCAGAAAAAATATTTTTAAAGTTTAGAAACATACAAAAAATATTTACAGATTAAAGATTTGTATACATATGGTAGGGGAGTGGAAGATGCAGGATTTTAAGCAAAGAAAAATTTGGTTTATGCAGGATATTGCAAGTGATGTGAGTTCATACTCTTGGTGGGACTGTTAAAAAGAATGTGGGTTAGAGAGGCTGGAATCATTATAAGTAGAAAATAAATGTGTAGAGAGATGTATTAAGATGAAAGACTGTGTGGAAAACTTAGGATACCCAACAGTATGCGTTAAAATGTTTCTAAAGACTATCATACCTTTGTTTCATCATTTCTTGGAATTGGACATGCTTAACACATTCCAGAGGTTTTTTATTAACTAATTTATTTTGCTTTTCTGTGGCAAAAGAATGGACCATTTCTGTTTCCCTTTAATAAAGACATTCTTGCAACTCATTATTTTTGAATGCTCCATAGAAGAAAGGATCAAACTGATGGTAATTGTAGACAGCTCATAATTTAGGCCAGCATCTTTTGGCTRTTTTGGAAATGCAGTGTTGCTGTTTTCTGTCCTGGAGGGAAAACAATGAGTTTAACACATGCACAATGACTTCCCGTGTTAAGTCAGCTTGAATTATAATCTCTGAATGTTCTATGGGAGAAAGAGCTTTGAACCTAAACTCGATTCTAGCCTTCCTCACTACAGCCTGAGAAGAGGAGGTAGTTTTTTCACAGAACAGCGGAAATCCTGTGGACGTCTGACTGCCTCTCCTTCCCTCTGTTTTATACGTTAATTAAGTAAAAAATACGTTAAGCAAGCCTGGAGAATGGAGGGGTAGAAGAAAAGCAAGGTAATAACGCTTTGTGAAGGAATCCTTGCTTGCTTCCGTTGTCTCCCTGCTTGTTCTTAGAAAGCTACGTGCTTTGCTCTTAATACCATGTGATAGCTCAGTACAGCCTGTACACCCATGCTGGGCTGGCTAAATGGAGAAGGGCAAAGAGCAGAAGGTTAGGAAAGGGATTTACAGGGAGACAAAGAAAGTTGTGTCCTCTTTCTCCAGGAAGCACCTTGTGCAGACAGCAGCAGCAGTAGTTGCAAAGCATCTTCCTCAATCCCAAGGGGAAGTGGTGCAAGTAAGAGGCAAATTGAAGGGTTCAGTTTGCTTCTCCTTTATGAACTGATCGCAGAAAGGAGAGGGGCACTCCCTGAAGTCAGAGGGGATTCTTGCATATGTACATGTAGAGTCTTTACACGATCCAGATTATAAATCACAATACGTAAGTACTGCTAACATCTGTACAAAGTATGTAAATAGAAAAAGGAAAGAAAATTTCACTAAAGCTGGGAAAGATGAGACCCAGTGTTCTGGTAAAATGTGATATTGTTACTGGGGGCAGGGGGGAGTGTGTGTGGGGAAAAGAGTATACAAGTTGAAAAAAAAATTCATATTACATCCCTATGAATTAATTTTATGTTAATGTTAACAGGTAGGTATGAGTAATAATTTCTTGCATTACTGTATAAAAACGATGTTAGCAATTTTGACATAAGTCCTGTAGCAACATACCTATATATTTCACTTGGCACATCTTGGCTTTGATCATTTTAATGAGATTTCTACTTTTTCCAACATGTGAAGCCTTATGTGTGCCTATATRTTGTCTGGTTAGCACCCTCACTTTAGAAAGGAAAAAAAATACATTGATACTGTTAATGAAGCGGAAAATTCTAGCAGAAGCTAGGCAGTAGTCATCTGTATCATGTTCTGCAAGCATACGCTTAGGATGGTCTAAAGATGGTAGGCCACTGATACCTTTGTGTATTATTTAAAAACAAACGTGCCTCCACAATCAGCATGGGCCGTCAGTGTCACAGCAGCTTCTTTGAGTTTACAAGGTGAGATGTAGTTCCAGGGCGGCACCAGGCAGCCGCCTTCGGCACAGGACTGCGCTTATCCTTGGACGTCGGTCTCGCAGATGGGGCTTGGTAGTGCAGGTGCACTTACTGTTAGTTATTTTTTAGCAGCTTGCTGGCTGAGATAGTAGAGATGAGTGGCATGTGATTGATTGTTCCTGACCACGAAGACATAAGCTTATGTTTAAAAAGAGAAGAAAAAAATCCACTGGCTCCTAATGAATGGGCAAAACAGGAAGTAATTAAGATTGTGTAAGAACCAATGTAATACTTTTTAAAAGCAGTTTTTCCATGAGAATAAATGAATAAATTACATTAGGGAAACTCCCTCAAATCAGAAGCATTTTGTTTCAAGGAAGTTATTAGTAAGCATAAGTAAGATTAATAAAATCTGAGTGCTGGTTTCTAGGACCACAAAGAATACATATGATTTTATGTACAGTTCCTGTTTCTATAAAATCTACCAAAATAATTTTTGCTGTGGTAGACTATGCTAAATTTCTTCACCAAAACAGTGAAAAAGGATAAGGAACATAAATGTTCATGGATATTACTGCATGTAAATGGGTTATTCATGTAATGCTACATGACACCTCTCCTAAAAATGAAGGGATAGGGGCAGAGGTGCTAGTATGGTGCCCTTAATTCTGTCAGTTATAATGATGGGAAAAGTGATGAAAGCTACTTGTTGAAGACAGCTCACAAAAATGTAAAGTGAGAGCAAGTAGGTGACACATTGGAAAGAAGAATTCCTAGCGGTTGGAGATGACACAGAAACTGTTACGTGCGCTGTCTTTTGGGGCTCCATGCCTGCCTCCCTGGATAACTTTACGCAATCCAATTAACCAATATGAGCCTCTCTTTCATCATCCATAAAAGGTAGATAATACTTACCCACCTCATAGCATCTTAATAATTAATTTTTGCAAAGTGTGTTGTGATTCTCAGATGGAAGACACTATACAAGTGTCAATTATTATTATTATTGCTACTAGTAGTAGTAACAGTACTTGGCATTTATACTGCGCTTGCCTGTTCACAATGCTTTAACATTAACTAATGCGTTCCTGCAGTGACTCTGTGACATAGATACCTATGTACTTTTAGAAATGAAGAAATTGAACAATTATCTAGCTTGTCCATTTTCACAGTGGGAGTAAGATTTAAAAAAAGGCAGAGGGGGGCAAAACTGAAGTAGAAACTCCTGTGTGATAATTAGAGTACTTGTGGGAGGTTGTAGATGTGGTTTTCAGTTTGGTCACGCTTAGAAGGACACAGAAGAGAGCTCTGTAAATTTCTGGACAAGTTCTTTAAGCACTGAATTGTGTAGAAGCCTTTCTCCTCTGGCTGTGTTTTTGAATGCAAATGCCTAATGATGGTGGTGTGTCTTTATCATGCTCCAACTGAGCCTGCCCTACCAGGCACTACAGAGCCGTTGTGTGGGGCGCTTGGCCGGGCGGTGAGCGCTGCCTGCTGAGGAGGTTCTGCGCATGCTCAGAACTCTTGCCTCTTGGATCGTCTTTCATTTCAAGTTTTGATACCTCCAGGCTTAGATTGAACAGTAGAGTTAGGTTTTGGATCACCCTTTGGATGAAGTGCTTAAGATCTCCTGTTTTAGGTGCTAAAGGTTTTTGCTTGTTTTTGGTTTTTAGTACTTCATTGCATCTGTCTTCTGCACACGTTTCTTTAATTTGTGTTTTCTTGGAAAACTGGAGCTCTCTTAAGAGTCACCCATCATTTTCTGTTCAAATTCCATAGTAATTAATAAATATATGTAATATATATAGTTTCGTTGCCTCTTTGGTTGCACTCTGCAGGTGTGGATGTCACAGTGTCTAAAGATGCTCTCAAAAGCAGCTGCTTTTCAAGACTGCAAGACATCTTTGATTTGCAGCAGCAATGGGCTCAAAACGCAGAAATCCTTCYCATATTTAGTAGGTGTTTAAAACCTCACAGTCTCTGGAAATAACATGTATTCTTTGGTTCAGACATAGGTAAAGATGAAAGGAATACAAAGTGTGGGCTCAAACAGCAAGCCACAATTTTAATGCACATGAGATACAATCATAATCGAATGTAAACTGTGGCCAGCTTATCTGGGTATAGGATGGTTGTCTTAACACCTTATACGGGGTGCTAAAATATTCTGGTCCGTGCAGAAACCCCTTTAAGCAAAGAAGTAGGATATGTGATCTGCTGTTCACAAGCCTTTTCCTAAGGCTTCACAGTTAAAGGGCTGCAGAGTGATCACTGGCTACAGTTTAAGGTCTTACTCTATGTTTTACCCTTGAGGACTGCACTTAAGCTCCCCCTCTCTCCCTGCAGAGACTCTTAATAAGTCATCAGGACTTCTCTTTCCAGCAGAATGAGGTGTAAATCAGTTTTCATCACAAACAGTTTTTGTTTTTTGTTTTTTTTTCATGTTATCAAAAGCTGAAATCAGATTTATCAAGAAAACTCCTTCTTGACTGCTGTGACCGAGGAGACTAGTTACAGCATAGACTGAGGGCTGTCCCACGTATTTGGGATATATGCAGTTTGGGAAGTGGGGAGGACTTGGCTTTGAAAGGTTGTGACTGCAAGGCGGGCAAGAGAGGGTAGGATACTAGCGAAGCGAGACACTCAAAGTTCGCGACGGGTTAAACAGGATAGATTTAATAAAGGACTTACACTCCAAGCTGCACGAGGAACCCCAGAAGCCATGCGGAGGGGTCACCGATGGGAGGCTGCTGGAGGCATGGATCGGTTGCCTGGGTTGGACACCCAGGCGGGACTTGACTGGTTGTTCCTAAGGCCCCTTAAATCCCCTAGACGTGTTTCCTTATCTCAGCCGTGCTAACCTGGAGTAGCTACTGCCCAGGAAGCAGCTAGAGGTTGTTGACCAAGCGGAGTATGCCTGCCTGGCCCTGGTGGGATTCGGTCCGTGTGTAGTTTCACACGCTGGGGCTGCTACCACGTACTCTGCCAGTCCTGACTCCTTGCCAGGTCTGCTGCAGGTGTTCTCACTACAAAGGTCTACCCTTATTTATATGCAGACATTCTCAGTGAATCATTTACATTGCACACATGTAAATGAAAGCAAAATGTGATTCATTATTTTGTGATTAAAAACAGATACCCAGAGACATCTCATTTTGTTAAGTGTTGCATTCCCAGGCCATCATTAATAAGAGGCTTGGAAATCTGTAAGTAAATGTTTCTTCTTTGTCCTAGACATGAATGGTTATCAATAGCAGCAGGTTGCTGAAGTCAGCTTAAATAGCAGGAACGCCTTTCATGAAAACAGTAATGGGTAAAACAGATTGAATTTGAAATTCAGTACAGGCACATGCTTCAGGCTAGCCTGAGAGGTGAGCTGTCTAGAGCCCTCTGTGATGCTCATGATGGTGAAAAACTGGAAAATGGCTAATCACAGGGCTGGTTAAATGTGCAACAGACAGAGTGGGATTGTATATTGAGACAGTCTTTTTGCTTTCTGCAGACTGATAGTTACAGGGTCCTACCATTTCCTTCAACAGAAGGAAGGCTCCAAGAATTAATAATTTTCCACAGAATTCATAATACAGGTGTAAACTGAGGCCCCTGTTCCAAAAAAATTACACGAGAACTATAATGTTCCTATCACAGCTTTTCATCTGTATTCTTTGTTTGGGGTTGGACCCTTTTAAATGTGCAGACACGTTAGCAGAAATTTTGCCTTTCAGGCCCACAGATCTTAAGGTTAAAGGGAGGGGTGGAAACAAGAGTGTCTTTTGCTCGGTATGTACGCTGCGTCTCCCTGCTTCCTTGCTTAGGCTCCCTGCTCCCTAGTGTAACAGCTCTATCCATTTGTACTGCCATAGGATTTCACTTTCTGCTTCAAAAAGGGGGATATTTCTCCAAGAGTTAGGACACAGGTTTGTCATATACTGTCTGTCCCTAGTTTTATGGATGCTATCTCAATATCTCATTGTACCTTTCAAAAATAAGATTCAGTCTTGCAAGCATTAACTGAATGAATAGGATTACCTGCATGAATAAAGTCAAAGCATTGCTTAGAAGCATATAATCAAAGTAAGAAATCATTAGTTTTGATATAATCCCCATTTCTACCTTTAACATTCTCCATAATTTCTTTTTTGGCCAAATTATTCCTTGCCTTTAAATCAGCTGTATGCCAAAAAAAAAAAAAAAAAAAGTTTTTTTTTAAATGAACTTTAAAACCTCTTTTTTGCATACAAATACAAATTAACTGAGTTTTAAAATAACAGGCAAGTGTTCTGACTTAACTGAAATTTTACTTTGAACCTTGTGCAATAAGAGATTTTACAGTTTCCTGTATATATGGGCATACAATTCCAGGATGTGTAATTAAATTACAGAAAATCATGTTTAATATTTTCCTTAGGCCACAAAAGAAGATTTAGAACTTTTTAATTGTATTTAATGTGCTTACAGCTCTAAAATACTGAAGACAGTTTGGTGCGTTAGAGAATCCCATTTTATGGAGTTAGGTGAAACGTAGCTGCACCAGGACATATTTCAGTGGCTGTATACATATATATGTGTGTGTGTGTGTATTTGAATATGGTCTCTTTTCTATAGTATCCAGGGAAGTTAAATTAAGGCACATATTTCTCTGTGATTATTTAAATAAATCTATAGCTTGAAAGAAGTCTCATGTATGCAAGACTTTAACATATGAGTGTTGATAGACATCTGGATGTATGACAAAATATTTTGTATTTTCAGTTATATGTTATTTAAAATTTTGAAGCAGCTTTTTGTTTACTATATTAAGATAATTTGACTTTTATTTGTAATACAGTGCTTAACTTCTAGCTCATCATCTCTCTCCAGCTTAACCATCAGTATATTTGCCTTACATTGATGGTGTCTGAGTGCTTCCCGGGAGTAAAAAATTGCATCTGTGATGTATGTACCTTTTTCTTTCCAGCAAGACTTAGAATCAGGGATTCATGACTTAAAATATATATATATGTATATATTGCTGAATATAGAGAATGTAGACTATTGTGAGTAAGGAAAGTTTTTTGTGCCAAATGGCCCAAATCTTAAGAGACAGGATATCTGATGGTTATTGGGTTCTTAGAAATGAATAGATTTTTAGATAGAAAATACATGTCCAGAATCTCTCCTCAGCTCTTCCAGAGTTTATACCCATGTAACCCTGTTGATGTCACTGCTGTTTTTCAATAGATTATGACTCTCTATTCAATTTGGAGAGTGTGCCTTCACCTTAGTAATATATTTTACATCAGGATATTGTTATCTGTCTTTTAATCTGATGTACTTACGCTTACATATTCCATAGTACACAGGCATAGGAAAGAATCTGGGGCAATGCTGCTGTACCGTTATAGTAGGTGTATTTTCATTTTTACGTACCTTTAATTTGAACATCTGAAATTTGAAATATTGTAATCCGTGAATGACTTTTGAGCTATGCTTACAGCTTTGTGTAAGAGAGTTGGTATTTAAAATTTAATCTTTAAAGAATTCTAGTGCATGGTGTAACCTGTGTCAGATAGGTGATTTCGGAGGTCTGCGTTCAGCTTGTCTGAAAGGTGGTCCATGTCTTGTTTGTATTTTACTTTAGCTTTGTCCATCCTGCAGCTGTGGCTATACTTGTAATGACAATCAGGAATTCTATCAAGGTGCTTAATTCTTTTCACCCTTGGCAAAGAACATCTAGAACGCTGAAAATGCAATAGTCATGCAGCTGCCCAGGACTCATGCATCACAGAACAAGTCTGTATTAACTAACTGCATTGCGCTGTGGTTCCATAAACACAGAGCACTCCTGACTCTGGGTACATTTCCTTTGGAGGTGTGTAAATCTCCTTCTATTTCAACTGTTAGCAAGCAGGTACAAGGCAGGAGAAGAGCAATAAGGACGTATTCTAAAAGATTTAAATTGCTCTGGAGCTGGGAAAGGAATCTGCTTCTGCCTGTTGACATAACTCTAGCTCTGCCCAGCACTCCTTTATAGAGTAGTTCTGTGAAATCCATGAGGGAGAGGAAGAAAATCCAACCTTGTTAGACAGGGCAAGATACCAGGAATCTTTTCAAGTGGTTCAGCTAGACTATTCTGTCTGGTAGAGATAAGAGCTGCTTCCTTGCGCAGTTTATTGTCAAGGATTTACAGCCAGATAGGACATAACATACTAATGTTTTCAAGATGCAGCTTCCACTATAAAAACTCTTCCACTTTAAAAAACAGCAAAAGGCATAAAGTCATGCACATATTTAAAAATTACTTTGTGTATTATATACATTGTTCAATTAGAACAGGCAGTTTCAGCGAAATTTGTCATCATCTGCTTGATGCTGGGTAGTTTACATAAAATGGTTCAGTAATTGCAGGTTGATTCTTGTGGACAAATGCTTAAAACTCTAAATCACTGTGCGGCACTAATTGGTCCCCTGGCTGGAAACTGTTGGGAAGAAAATAAATGAGGAATGAGGAGTAAAATAATCTGTCATCTCTATAGGTGGTTTCTAAAATTCACATTTTTATTGCTGTCTTTTCTGTGATGGGGTAGGCAAATTTCCAGGCTGTTCACTGGAATCTTTACATCTACTTTAAATGCTTACATAGAGAAAATAAAAATGTTAGGATTAGTTGTAAGAATTCGTATGCCTAATGCTAAGCAATGTAATATTAAAATGCAGATAGATCTTTTTTTCCTTTTTCTTTTTTCTTTTCATCCAACTCAAGGGTTTCTTATCTGACTTATTACATATTCACTGATATGAAAATCTGTAAAAGTTGCTCCAATATAAGGTCAGTCTGATTTTTTTTTTTTCTTATGACCTATCTCTAATTATTCAAATCTATCTCTAGTTACATGCTTGAGAGCAAGGTTACTCGTCAGTGCTTTATAAAAACCTACTCGAAGACATGCTTAGAGTTAAAAGAGAAAAATTTCCCTATGGACACGGGTTTTTTTGCTTGGGAGGTGGGTGCTGGCCCTAAACAATGCTATTCCCAAATCGAGTGCATATGGTACGTGTTCCCAAAACATACTGCTCCTTCATAAATAAAAAGCAGAATCCATAGCTCTTCTGTTTTTTTTTCTCTTTAAAGCACTGTACTTTTTATTACTGTTAAGCCCTGTGAAAGTAATTTCTTGGGTAGAAGGGAAAAAATCTGTCAAAATTTGAAACAGCTGTTGAACCCCTGGAAATGAACAGTACTGTGGATTAACCAATAAAGATTTATTTTTAGATTTCTTTTCTATCACATGTATGGATTTCTGTAATGACAAGTTTTCCATTCCCACAGTCTACTACAATCAATGCAATGTGTGGGGGCTGTTCCCAACCTTTAACCTTGCAATTCTGTATTATGTTTGTTGAGTAAAGTGCTACAGTTCTAGCTTTTGCCTCCATGTCCTCTGTTTAGATACACAGGTGCCTTCTGTTTTCTGCAGAAAAAATATAACTGAGGTTTAAAAGAAAAAAATTGCTTTGTGTAAAAAATAAGCACCATCTACAGCACTAAATTCTAATGCCTGCAATTTTTTGTCACAAGCATGTGAAGTTAAGGGCCTAAAGACTACTGACTCAGAATTAATGGCATTTGGTTATGTTCATAACAAACTAAATATTGAGGTCTTAAAATATTTTTTCAATAGGAATCTTAAAATGATTAACAAGATTTTGTTTGTTTCAAGACGTGTACCACCTTAAGAAAACAAGAAAATAATACAAATGACTTAAGGGTGCAGAAAGCAATTGCTCTCATGCTGGATGGATTTTAATAGAACAGCTTTGACATCCACCTGCTGATGATGTGGACTGTTGAAAGACTTGAATTAGTTGTTATAATATGGATTCCTCCCTGTCAGTTAGAACTTCCCAGCCTGAGACAGAGGGGTTTGGTTTGGTACCACTCGAGAAAAACTTGGACTCACCTCATCTGCAGTGATAATCATGAAAAGACAAAGCTTATAAAAGAAAATGTGCATTTTTAAATGGCTGTGGTTCTAATACACTATAAAAAGTGTTGGCAACCTTTCAAGCTGATAGGCAAAACTGTATTTTTTCTTCCTGAAGGAGATGTTAAGTTTGCCAGTAGAAAATCTGTACAAGCTGGGAAATACTGATTCATAAAAAGCAAAACACTGCTTGTCAGGAAGGATATATCACTCCTCAAAGAGGTAAGTCGTTATCAGTCGCTTTGAGGGAACTGTTTCCTCTTCTGGATTGCTCCAGAGGGTTCTCTCAAGATAACGTGGCTTCCAGCCCCATGTTCAAAAATCCGACTATGTATTTGACTACAGCCAAAACAAATGCTACCATACTGCTATTCAGACGTTAATTTGAAGCACAGAATACAAGATGAGCTTATGAAATAGGGTTTTTTTCACCCTCTCCCATCTCTCCTGTTAGCTCCTACCTGCTGCTGTCTGATAGGAGAAAGGTCCATACCTGCAATACTATTCAAATTCAGTGTAACTTGGCAGCAAATGAAATCCCATTGCCTGCCCACATGATGTTGTCAGAAACAGCATATTCTCACCAAAGGTCAGGAAATTTCTTTCTTAATAGGGTGATGTATTGCTCTCTGGATAGGTCACTCCAGTTGCRTATGAGAAGAAAGCTTTTCTGTTTCCTATGTACATCCACTTTATAGAGGAACATAGAGTATTTTTCTTCATCAGAGTCATGGGGGAGGTGACTGTTGCAGGCAAAACAGTCTTGACTCGGGAATTTTTACTGAATTTAACTTATTGCCAGTTACCACCAATGTCTGATCACTGATTCAGTTACTGGCAGAAAAAAAACCAAGATAATCAAACTCTAAAGTAAACACCTGTCCTCCCCCATCCCCATCCTCAGTTTAAGTCAGGCACTTATCCTATTCCTTCCTGGTCTCCACTTCCTTGTGTTCACTGTGGCTTACTGCCCTCAGCCTGTCCCAGGTCCTCCAGAGAGGCAGTGGGCGGCATGGGAGGTTGGAGTGGTGCGCATACAGTTTCTCTCTGCCACTTCTCATTTCTTACTGGTTTTCCTCTGCTCCAACGTGGACTGCCCGCAGACCACTGTCCCTCAGGGGAGTCCCCTGTCATGGGTTATGTGCATCAGTTTTGGAGCTGGCTGTGACCAGCACATGGCAGTTCATGGCCTCCTCCTGCATGGGTCACCACTGCAGCCTCCTGCTGTTTGTGCCCAGTATATCAAATTCCTTCTCAGAAAAATATCTTTCAGAAATAAGTTGTGCTGTTAATGGCTTCCATGTTGGAGGCCCCGCTTCTGATTAAGAATGGTCCTTGCAGAAGATCGGGCTTGTGCAGTGCTCGGCAGTGTAGCTCAAGCAAAACCAGGAACCTGCACCAGAGCTGTCATCAAGGTGCTTGGTTAGCAAATGCATCTTGTCAAGACTGTGGTGCTCGGTGTCTGTTTGGGTGCAGTCAACTTGCTTCTTTCTGTTGAAGAAAACAGAGCAGATCTGAGAATTTTTCACTGATTTCTTTACTTGGTAAATTTATTGAAACCATGCTTTCACAAAACCACACTGGTATTGAAAAACAACCCCTCCCGTATAGTGGATCTAGAAGGTATTTGTGAGATGAATGATGTTCCAGCTTTGCCTGACTCTATCTCCTTTCCCTTGCTTCTCTTCCACTTACACTCTGGCTTGCTGAATGTTTAATTATTTATGATAAGTGGGACAGTTCCTGCAGACTGAGGGGAATACAGAGACACTCCAGCTAGGATACTTGTTTGTGGGGTGGGAGATGCTGTCTGAAAACCCTGCCCTACTGGATTTGGAGCAAGGATGTGCAAAGACCCTGAGCCACTAACCTTTTTAGAAGGTGCCTTTTTAAATATATTTTACCATGGAACAAATTCTTAGTATTTTCATTATAAAAAGTCTTGTTTTGTGGCACTGAAGAAAAAGCAATGCAATATTCTTCTTTCTGTCTCTTTATGTGTTTCCCGTGTCTGGTAAGCCACTCAACCATTATAAAGTCACATATATTTTCAGTTAGGTATGTTGTAATTTCTTTACAATTTTTTAAAATACTTTCAAGTGATCCCATTATGTACTTGTAGATGGAGTTAAGCTCTATGTTATTTGATATCAAACCAAAAAATTGAAACGGGATGAAATCAGAATAACATGAGTTTAAAGTTTATGTATTAAAATAAATAAGAAACATTTTTTGTCTATTAGGCTGATGGCATAAGTAAAATTAAATTCAACCACAGAGTACAGAAGAGCAAGATTAAATCTGTGATGCACTGTGGTTTGTGAGTGGAAAAGAATGATTCCTGCATATGTTTTACAACATCTGAGTGGAAACACTGATTCTGCAGCATCGGGACGGGAAATACAATCAGTGCAGCTGAAGCCAGCATCTATTTATCTTAAATTAATCATTTTCTGAGTAAGCAGTTGATATCTTGGTGCTGGGTGCCAGCTTTTTTACATTCATGCAAACATTAAACCAAGGAGTTGCTGTTGTAGGAGCTGAAATATATTGCAGCACACAGGCTGTAAATGCTTAAAGATAAATTAACTCTTTCCTGCATGTTTAGTTGACAAACTTTGTCAATAATTTATCTTTTAATAGTTTATTGACAATGATTAGGTATGTGGAAACATAAATTTACAAAATTCTTACAGTTTGCACAAATATAAAAGCTGGATTTAAGATCTTTCAATATAAGGGAAGAAAATGAAACTGCAAGTAGATTTCCAGCTAAAATATTTGTTAGTTTATTTGGGATTTTTAATGTAATGAGATTTATTCCTGATTTTTTGCCGATACAGAAACAAGCAACAATCTGAGAGGTGTTTTTAGTTCATTTTAGAATTTACAGGAAAATGGATAGGTCAGGTTTGAATCTCACAGTCTGGATTAACAAGTGAAAAGTTCCTATTTTTTCCATTTCCGTTTGAATATATATAGGTTAATTCAAGAACAGAGATATTCAGGAGATAGCCAAGAGATACCTGCATTGGAGGCACAGAAGACATTTAGGTTCAGATTCTCTGAGGCATTTAGGTATCTAATTTCATTCTAGGATTGAGCCTGCCCTTTTGTTGGATTTGACCTCAAATGTCATAAGAGAGAATGAAATAAAAAGATAATTCACTGTTTCCTACTGCAGATGTAGTAATCAGAAGAACACAAGGGATGAGGAGAGTCATTCATTACGAGAGAAGCAGGAAATAAAGCAGGCAAAATTTCGTCTTAAAGCCATCAGTTGTTCATCTGAATACTGATGATATCTGACAATAATTGCATGCCAACCAAAGTACTTCCACTGGAGTTTTATCTTACTTATCTTAGTTAATTCTCATATTACTGCAATTTTTATTTACTCTTCCTCTTCCAATTATTTTTTGTTTCTGGTTTTAAATCAAAGCTGCTTAAAAAAAAAAAAGCATTTGAACTCTGTAAACTCTAATGGACTTTCACTCTCTTCGTATGCTAACTGCTCTTCAGACATACCAGGCTTTCCTCCTCCTGCGACAGGGCCAACCACCTGACCAAATTAGGACCAGCTGAAGCAGTCTGAAGAACTTGCAACCCCCACCTCTAAGTTGGGGTATGAAGTGACTTCTGGTCTGCTTTGATGTGATGTAAACTAAATTGGCATCCTTTGTGCTGAAGTGGGGTAAGAGTGCATTCCTTACCTGTAATGGTAACTTGGCTTTGAGGGATGGTTATTTCCTTCATATACAGTGAATTGGCAGCAAAGTAAACAATAACAAAAACAATCCTAAACAGAGAAAACACTAGCATTATTTCAAATTAATAATCTGAGCGGTCAACATTTAAAAAATTTTGCCTGAAGTTACTTTATTAAAGGGACAGGCTTGTAATTTGATGACTTGATTTTTAAAGCATTAAGTATCCAGAGGTTGGAAGTAAGTGAAACTATTCTGTCTTCAAACTATTTGAAAAATAAGTTGTTTACAGTTTGATGAAAAACCCAATGAAACCAATGGGTTTCCGTTGTCTCCATTTTGACTGCTGAATTTATGTCAAGAGGATGTTGTTGAAGAAACTGAATATGGAGTATACACCATTCCCAGTTGTTAGGAGGAGATGTCAAGAATGCCATCCTTGTGAAGTGGACAAGCCGAACTGGTATTGTACCATCAAGATACACAGGCAGGACAGGTAGGAATAAGAGCATGGAGCCACTTAAAGCCTGTTCTGTAACCACTTTGTGGCATTTCTAGGTTGGGCAGGCCACTGTCAGAAAACCTAGCAGACTGTACGCATCCTTGAGCTGGTCTGCTCTGATTCTGTTAGCTATATGAAGACTCCATATAGTTGCTTGAGGTGGAGAGCAACAGCAGACGTACTGAAATTATTGTTGCAATCACCAAGTACGTTTAGAGGGAGATTAAGATGTAGCAGATCTGATTTATAAAAATCTGCTTGGTACAACTTCATCAGAGAGCTGTTTATCAGCAATAATGAAACTGCTTTCACCAGAGGAGACCTTTGAAAACAGAGTCTGAAATAGAAATGCTGACAGACTTAACTGCAGCAGTCTGAATGGACCCATGAATATATAACGTTTTCAGAAGTCTATTGCTTCAGAAGTCTGAGTTGTTACTAGCACTGATCCAAAGAAAAGTTCTTCATCTCAAAGAAATTTATCCACCAGGAGGGTGAAAATTGCCTAGCTTTTCATGTGACCAAGAGCCTAGAAGCACACTTTGTTTTTGTAATGAAAACATGGATTGAATGTGACTTGCCTACCTTCAATGCTTAAAAGGCAAAGATAAATGTTTAGAACTGGTTTTACTACTGAGAGTACCCTGTGTGTGTGTGCATATTTGCAATATATATAATGAAAGATTTACAACTACATACTGTTCAGTCCATACAGCACATACTGTATGTAGAAGACTGCAATATGTCAAACCAAGACAAGGTTCTGTAGGACTAGGGAGTTTAGGTAGCTCAGGTTAGAGTAACTGCATGGATAAAGGCAAGTCTTAGATTTCCAGCACAGCTGCTTATGGAGTTATATCAGAAGTCATATATTAATTGAAGACTTTCTCCTTGCCATGCACTGAAGTATAAGTGAAGGCCTATTCTATCAACAGATAGAAATGAAAAGAAAGCTTACACAAGTGCTCATTTCAGTTGTGATAATTGGTTGTAATTTTACACCCGAAGGAGATGGAGAGAGGCAAGACGAGGTTTATTTTGAAAATGCTGTATTTACTTTTTGTTTTCTAATGTGCCTTTTAGACAAGTGCAAGGTAAGTTTTTATATATCCACAACACAATTTTCAAAACCGGTGAGCACTGTAGATCCCTCTGGTAACATCTGGAGCTGTGTGTTTTAACACCTCTGAAAAAGCAGGCCTTCAGACATTATTGCTTCATTTCCCCAGGCAAATTGTCTCACAGTACCTGACAAAATGAATGAGAAGCTCAGAGTGCTGCAGTTCAATTTGTACTAACATTTATGTGTTTTGAATGTCAGGATGGTTTTTTAAATGTTTCCTTGTAAAACTAAGTCCACTGTCAACAGGATTCCTTGCTCTGATTAGAGGAAGCATTCTATAGCTGAATAAAATTCTAAACTGGGCAGAAATGCTGACAAAGTCTCAGAAGAAAGTATATGAAGCCACCTTAGCCTTTCTTTGAGCCACAGAGAAAGGAACAGAGTGTTTAGGTGTGTAGGTGAGACCTGTTTTCAGTGCGAGAAGTTCTGCATTCTGCTCAAGTCAGTGCCACCTTTGCAGTGATGTAGGTATTTTCTTACATAAGCCCTCTGCCTTTTGTTCAGAGGTCCCAAAATCTGTGTAGAATTTGTTTTTCTTCCAGATTAGCGTTTACCAGTTTCCATACATGTGCTTGCTTTGACAGTGACTTTATTGCACAGAAAATCTCTTCTAGATTGCCATTGACCTTTACCTGTCTGATGGCTCAGCCAAGACCTATGCTTTACTTAAAGCCCTATGGGAAGTAAAGGCTTTGTGGTGACTATGCTAAGTGTGGGTTTCATCCCAAGTATATCTAGACCCTTTGGTACAGAAGACTTGACTCTTATGATGTAAACATGCCTCCAGCCTGGGATGGTCTCACACTGTGGAATATTGTATCATGTAGGTTACAGTCAGTCTGCTATTGTCTGATTGTAGTTCAGAAAACATTTTTTCACATTAAATAACTGATGTTATATATGATTTCTTGTATTTCTCTCCTTGTGAGAAATACATGAAAGATTTAATATTACTATTATTACTAGTACTATTATTACTAGTATTATTACTCTTCTTCTCAGAGCTGTTTCCATGCTTTCTCTTTTTTCAGTCATCAACTTTCTTTCATGGTGCCCTTAATCTGTTGAGTTTCCCGCTTCCCATTCACCAAGTGCCTTCTTTTCCAGCCTCCTGTTTGAAGCCTCTTTTGAGAATGCTTCCAGTGCTGATAGCAACAGCAGTAATATTGCTGTTGCTTCTGATACTACTTCTGCACTGTACTAAATTCTTTGAAGAGCATCAGGGCATTCAGGGTAGTACCCTTAAGTGGTTTGCAAAGAATCGGGGACACCCCGAAGCTCTGCAAATAATCATTACAATGGTAATAACCGTTACTTTGTTCTGCTAAGCTTCCCTGATGATTTTTTCCTTTCCATGTATATATTCACTATATATTAGGTATTGTGATAAAATTCTTGTAATTTGCAACATTTGATTTATAATATGCATACAGTCAGGCTTGTATCCAGAAATATATGCCTGTGTTTTTGTATGTGTGTGTCCATTTATGGACATACATATAGACTTTGTATTCGTTGAGGGTAGGCAGGTTAGAGCACTAGAGCAGCAGGGCAGAGATGAAAATGCAGCTGTTGTTTATATGTCAGAGCATAACGCACTCCAAGTTCTGAGGTTGTTATTCTGACTATGGAAGAGAAGGTGTAATGTATATAATGCAAACATTGTGCCGTGGAAAAATTGTAAAACAGTACAGTGGTACAACTCCTGCACGACAGTAAGGAACCACTGTACTTTAACTGAGTAAAACAGCCAGAAAGAATTATTCTGCAGTAAATCATTGTGCTGGAGCAAAATAGGCAGCGTTAGAAAGAAAGGGAGAAAGCTTACATCCTTTGTAAGCTTCCCTGGCAAGATAAATACTGGCTATAATTTCTCTTGTAAAAGAGGAATAAGGTTCAGTGTGAAAAATATGAAAAACATCATCATAGTTCACACAACTAAAGAGAAATAAAAGAATGTAGCAGAGAGCATAATAGTCAGTTTGAGGTGAGAAAAGCAGATCATGTTGTGGACTAGGGTTTGCGGGGGGTTCTGTCAGGGTTTTGGGTTTTTTTAAACCATGGTCAGAACCCCTCCCCTTCTCACTAAACACATTATATCACTCTGAGAAATGAAATGAGAAATCTTCTGCTGACAAATGTAAAGGATACAGTTGATTCATCCAGTGGGGGAACTAGAAAAACTGTAACCTCTACCAGCTGGTCAGTCATATGAACTCGCTTGCTCCTAGCTGTTAGCAGAAGTAGATTGCAGGCTCTAATTAGGATGCTTCCACTTAAACTCTCTGTTACAGTTCTGAATTATAGAGAAGAACAAAAGTATGTAGATTTATGCCACCTTATGAAACTGTGGCTTTACATTAGAAGTGCTTGAATTGTCTGAGAGCCCCGTATGACACAAAATTTTGATTTGGGGGATAGAGAAGTAAAATGGAGGTATCAGTCTGTCAGGTCTCTCTCGTGAGACATAATGTTTGTTGAGAGTGCACAATGTGATGGCTTTAGGATGAATGGCTGCACAGAAAGATTCAATCCCATAAAATGGGCCTATATCTGTAACTACCAATAATATTCCTCTGCCCAGATGGTCAAAAGCCTTCTCTGGATTTTTATTTTTTTCAGGTAATGTTCACAGAATTGAAATGAAAATGCTGCAGAAAGGTAGGATACATGAGGTGGCAAGAGGGACAGGCTGCAAAGGAGGAGTTTAGAATCATTGCCCAGACCTGTAGGAGGGTATCAGGAAAGGTGAAGCTCAGCTGGAGTTGAGACTTGCAAGGGATGTCAAGGGCAACAAGCAGGAGCTTTTACTGCTATATTAGTAATAACAGACTGAATAAGGACAATGTGGGCCCATTGCTAAGTGGGGTGGGTGAATTAATAACAGCAGAGATGGTTGAGGTACGCAGTGCCTTCTTTGCCTCAGTCTTCAGTGACTCTGCACTTAGTGAAAACTAACTAACTTTCATAGTTACAAGCTTAGAGTGCAGCTTATGGCAAAGGGTTTGGTACTGTGGAGAAGCTCCAGCTTTCAGAAGAGTTCACTGTTAGGTGGTAGCTCACGCTTTACCTCTTTATAATAAAAATTCATGAAAACACCACTCTTAAAGTTACTGGCAGGTCACAGGAATATCCTAATGCTTCAGAAGTCTGCACATCTGCCAAGTATGTACTTATAGAAACAAGCTTTTTTGTTGAAATTACCATGATGGACTAAGCAGAATATTAGCATTCAAAATATCTTTAATTTGAATGTGTATTATAAATACTGGCACAATAAAAGGGTCACAGCAAGGGAGATAATTGGGAGTTCACTCACTGCTGTGCTGTGTGTTTTTGAATTGGCCAATCACCCAGCAAAACAGGCTTCTTTCTGAGAACATTATCTTCTCCCCAATTTGAGCCCTTAGCATAGATTCTCTATATGATTATCAACACTACTCTCCTACTTCATGCTCAGCCAAAAGAAGTATTCCATGGGCTTTTATTTTTGTTATAGTTTATGGAGTACGAAGAGTGTGCTTGATGTTTTAATAAGTAGCGAAGTGTTAACATGTGGTATGTCTTCCAGATGCATAACTGAATCCACTTGAAGGACCAAGGATGTGAATCTGTCACAGCCATAGGTGTGGAGTTAGTTAACTCAGTTTAGAGACTTGTGACTTTTGTTCTTTATTGGAGGTCACTGATTCAATCCCAAGTGTTCTGCTCACAAAGATTGTTATTGCAAATACACAGAAGAATAAATTTGTAGGCTGAGTCTACAGACCCTATTTGTAGACTCACTGAGTCTACAATGTAAATCAAATGCAAATGATTCAGCTGAGACACGTTTGATATATAGAAGGTTAAAAACCACTTCATAGAAGTAGTGAGCTCTCAGGAAAGATTGGATTGAAAAGATAGATCATTTGCAGCACAAGGGAAAGGAGGATTTTCAAGTATAAGAAAAAAGACATTAAGACCACAGCATAAGGACGAAACAGAAAAAAAGATGTGAGGAGGAATAGGTGGACATATAGAAGTATCAGGAGGAGAAAAGAGCAGAGATGTTGGGAGGGGCAAAGCTGCTGTAGGAAGTGCTGGAATGAAAACATTCACCTCGTACATATGTGCAGCTTTTTCTAACTCAAATGAACAGCTTACTGAGTTGATATTAAAGCCAAGAGTTTTCTACTCGGTTTTCAACAGTAAAGTTTGATCTGTTCATATGGGTAAGGCTTTGAGGATAGATAGCTCAGGAAGTCCTCTGAAAGGTGAATGCAGATTGTTCACAAGATGTGAGTCAGCATCTGTTTTAAAACTTGAAATTCTGAAATCCACTGTTAGGTTCCAACATGGCAAAATTTAGGAAAAATATGATCTCTTGATTTTTTTTGTAATGTCCAAAAAAAACCCCAACCCAATGAATTTACTGAGTTTATTTCACATTTCTGAAATTTAAAAGGGGCCAACCCTTCTGATAGTTTTGTAGTTTGCATAGGAGTCATTAATACCTTATGCACCTTATAGTGCTTCTTTGTCTGACACCTATTCATCTATAACTATTATTCATCCACAAAGGCTTTCCGATCCCTGGAAGAACAGACTGAAGTTGAAACCATTCATTTTCCAGAATTTTTAAACTGGCTATTTGGTCATTGCTAGATATATTATGGAAGGAAAGCTTTTTGGAAGACAGGTCTAGTTTTTTCTACTGCTAGGGCCTTTTCTGCTTTAAGAGTGCTTTTTAGCACCTACATTTATGGTCTGGTGCTTAAAAAAAAGATACAGGAAATTTTTGCTTTGATGGAAAGTATTTAAACAAAAGTCTTTCTGAATGTGTCTCATTCTTTGATGATGGTATTATGTTGGCAGAGGAAGATATCTCCATGGTCTGAAAATTGTACACTCTGAATCCATGTTGTCTTCAAGTTTGATCTAAACGGTTTCAAAAGCCAAAGTGGTAAAAAATAGGACAGCATCAGCACAGATATAATACTTAATTTGTCCCATTCTTTTTCCCATCTGGCAAAGAATTGTATAACATGCCTATTCTGTTCAGAAAAACTCTTGAAAAGGCCCAAAGCCCCATTTTCCGCTTCAGAATCATTTTTCCCTTGAAAACTGCAGATACTTAATCTTGAACTACTGCTTTGTACTGTTGGTCAAGAAATCTTTAAATTTAGGATTAGAGGCTGTAAAGCTGAAATATCTCTGAAAAAGCAAGAGTAGGATCATTTCAAAACCTGTTCACCAGGAACGATACCTTAAGAAATAAACAAGGATATCACTTAGGCTCATTTCTTTGATACAATTTACAAAGGCCCCCAGAAAATCTTTATATTGCTCAGAGGTTTAGAATATATATTTGAAAACTTATTCTTTCAAATAGAAAAGGTTGTATTTCATTTAAACTCTTTTTTTTCTCCATGAACTATTTAAAGTTACTTTCCACTTTATAGGTTTTAGGCTGTCGTATTAGCCTTAAAATAAACATGTTAAATTATGCAAAATATTAATTTTCCAGAATTACTATTTTAACTTTCCTCCTATTTTTAACTGTTGTGTCAGTTCTTTGAAAAGGGGCTATTTAGTGACTGTCTGTAAGCTTTACGTAGCAAATTAGTGTATGTGGCCTAATTCTCCTAATTTATATCTTGATTCAAAGATTATGAAATTGAATGCACTTTTAAATCAGAATGCTGATGTTCTGTGGTATTCTGTTGACTAGCGCTGCACAATTTGTTTAAATGGTTTGGTTCAAAAGAGACTAGAAATAAAATACAATAGCTATCTCAGAATTTAAGCAACTGCTGTGTGACAGATTTTACATTGAGTTTTGATTGAGGAAGTGATGAGAGGCAATGGTTAAACATATCTTAATATTGTTCTTCACCCACTGTATTCTGCTGAAATGAATATCAGTTTTGGTTTTTGATTTTTTTTGCAGTTTTAACTGTCTGAATAAGATGTCCCAACCCTAAGTTTTGATTGTCAGCAGTAGGATAGTTGTGTCCATTTAAAGTTTTAAATGCTATATCACATGTTCAAGAGCAAGCTGATGGTGGAGGGTTTTTTGTTTATTTTTTCTCTTCTAAAGACTTTTGTAATTTTACTAAGAACACATATGGTCATGTAGCTTCCATTTAGAGTTAAACATAGGAAATTATGTGTGCTTTCTCTGGGTTGTTGCTGTCCCCTCACAGTCCTTTTAACCAAGTCCTGTACCTTTTATAATATCAGCCATGGCACACGTTGGATGGTGCCAGAGTTACAGAGATACGTGCCAGCTGAAGGCAGCAAAGCTGCGCTCATCTTTCCTTCTCTGGAAGGCTTCTCGCGTATGTTTAACCAGAAGAGCAGGCTATGGGAGAGCCACAGTGTCAAGCAATAATTGTCTGAAACCACCTGAACTACCATCTAGACTTTCTTCAGAGGCAAAAGCTACTGAAATACCACTCTCTCTCCTGCAGAGATCTGAAAGTCTATTAGGAATAGCTACGGTCAAGGCATCAGAGGCAATAGAGAGTTCTGATAAATCTTCTGGGCTAATGTTAGTGCACTGCAAAAGGGAGTCACTGACCAAAAAGATCAGTATGATCTCTGAACTGAAGAGAGTTGTAAATCAGATTAACTTGGGGTCAGTGAAATCTTAAAATTGTAACTTTCTCAATATTGTTCCTCCTGAAAGAGGGGGAAAAAATTCAGGAGAATCCCAGCTTCAAAGATATTTTCTGAAGTGTGAGCTCAATAATAAAGGAGATATTTTAGTCTAAATACACCAGTGCTTAATAGTATCTTTAGGATTGATTGTCATAGTTTTTTGTTTAATATATTGATAACAATATAAGAGAAATAAGTATACCATATCAGAATATAAATTCTAAATAAGGTGGGGAAGAAGGTACACCAAATATTACCATTTTTAAAAGCCTCTCTTCTAGTGTATACAGTGATATATATATATATATATTTTTTTACTGTTTCCATAATTATCAAGTAATGCCAGAGGTTAGTATTTCATTCAAGGGCAAGCAAGACGTGATGCAAACAATTCTTGGGGAAATGATGAAGATACTGTTTTTCAAAGCTGTCTAATTTTTCATTCAAATGTATATATTTTATCAATCCTGTAATTCATTCTTTAAAGGTTATTCTAAAATGTGACTTTTAAAAGAAACTGAACACTTTTAATGCTCAGTTTGGCTTCTTAAACTCTTGAAATATTTCTTTAGTTGCAGTATACAGTGGAAATAACTGCTTGCATACAGATTCTTTGGTGGCACTATAAAACAACTTATAAGATACCGCTTTGCTAATAGAAAGCAAGACAACATATAGCTGTGACTAAGAAATATGAACCATTGAACTTGTATTAAAAATCAGCTGTATCGTTGAGAAATAGTATAGTTCCCTGTGCCAAATGATATGTGAAGACATCTCTAAAAAGTACTTAGTTTCTTAAAGAACATTCTACCCACTTGGCACTTGGTATCTCTCAGGACTCAACTCTGAATGGTGAAGAAATGAATTTAAAAATATTGAACAAAACACAGAGTTCAGAGGAACTTGACCAGGCATTGAGGCCACCCAAGAAGTAAAAACAAAGAAGTTCATGAAAAAAGAAAGGCCTGATTTGCCTGCTGAGGCTTTAAAATCATACTAAAACATATCTTTACTTACGTACAACCTGCTCATTTTTTAACCACTGATCCAACAGATAAAGAGTGAGAATGCAAGAAACCTGAGACTAGCTTTAGCTCAGTGGAAAGAAGTGTGCCTGCTTCTCTTCCTCATTGGACTCATGTGAGCTAGAAACCACAATTTCACTGGAGCATAACAACTTTGTTGCTTTTATGCCCACTGCAGAAATGTTTGTAGGACCAAGGTCTAAGAGTAATAAAAGGAGAAAATGGATGGCTCTTCAGTGCTTTCCTAAGTACAGTCTGCGTGAGACGGTCTCAGATATCACTTTTAATACAGATCTCTGTAATATTATGTAGGTACTTTAGGTAGGGTTCTTTATAAAAAGTAGTGAAACCTAGTTTTTAGGTGTAACATTAAGAATCAGAAGGAAATGAACTCTTAGGTGTTCAGAATTAAGTATTTCGTATGAAAGTTGTCTTTTTTCTGAAGATGAGGAAAGATGAAATAAAATGCACATTTCAACTTTCAGGATGCAAAGCTTAAACAAAAACCTCAATAAGTTCAAGTAAACAACTTTTTAAAAAATATATAAATCTAAATAAAATCAGAGCTTTTGTTGATGTAAAAAGTACTTGAAATCTGCCTGAATATATACGACTTATTTCTTGTTGAAATATTCAAGCCATGAAAATAGTGTCATCTTTAAAATTTTACCTGTCTGGTGCAACTATTATGTGATAAAAGTGTCATGTAAAGAATATTCAGCAATAAAGCAAAAGATCATCAGAAGGAATTTGACTATATAGAAAAAGTCCTGTGCTTAAACATATCACATATATTTATCTACTGTACATGTACCATATATGTGACAAAGTTCAAGAGGCCTGAGGGATAATCCAGGCAGGGTGATAGAGGAGCTAGTTTTACTACTTTTACTTTTTATGGATGTAGGGACATCTGCCTTGTCTGTGTAGTTCTCAACGTAGCTTTTCGTGGCAAATTGAGTAATAAAATCAACATCACCTTTTAATTTGCACCATTTCTTTCTTACAGTTTCRAACATCTAATCTCGGGTGGTATAATTCAGTTGTTAGCTTCCAAATCTTTTTTCCATAGCATCTAAATGCATGGGGCAGTGTGTGTGGTGATGCTGTTACTAATTCTGTAGTTAGTGCATTACCTATGCGTCCTCACCATGGGTCCTCTCTCTACTAGATATTATATAAACACTAGCCTGATTTAGCCACTAGTTTACCATTGCTAATACTCATGGAATTGTATGTATAGAAGGTAGGAATTAGACAGAAGAAAGATAAGAAATGTAACATCCATTTCTCATAAAAAGTTAGGAAATTAAGGACAAAGGGCTTTTAGAGTGCATCCCTTTTCTCCCCTCGAGGGGCAAGAGTAAAAATACACGTGCATTTTGTGCTTTTCTGCTTTTGTGCTTGTTGCACATTGGTACTTTAGTGATACTTTTTCTCATAATACAAGTAAGTAAATGGAAGCCTACCTTTTCTTTGACTTAGCTCTGTCAGCATGGCTGTACGTGCTATTATGTAAATTCAACACCAGATCTCTAAGTGATTTTCCTGGATTAATAACATGAGATTATGCTATACTTTTACCAGAGCACTTAGGGAAAAATTGATGCAAGATACCCAATGTTACAGGGTCAAGTGAATAAGATGAAGCATAAACTTCTGACAAATGTGGAGTTATTTAGTCTGCTCTGTTGCCCAAGAAATATGCCAAAGGCTGTAATTTCTAGTGTTGGCAAAATATGTAAAATATTAACTTAGTTATTGTAAATCTTGACTAGACAGTTAAAATCATTCTACTAGTCAAAATATGTAAAGCAGAACAAAAAACCTGGAAGTTCAAACCACTTCAAAAACTAAACTAACATTTTTTTACAAAACATCTCAAAACAGTGAAATAGGTTCTGAATAAGCTGTTGTGCTAGGACAATTTGTCAATATTAAGTGCCTTCAGTGTAATCTCAAATGGTTATTGTTCCAGGTTACTTACTAATAGTATAAGGTATTTCAAATATATCATGTTCACTATGAAATGTCTCCTGCCCCATGCATTTATTTAGTAGAAATGAGTGTGACAGGTCCTGTTACTCATATATATGTTGCATCATATTTTAAATTTATTTGAACATATGATTTCACTTGCCTAGCTTTTATCTGCTCTGACTGGACTGAGAGAGAGAGGGTTGAATTAGCTTTCTTAACTTTTCCATAAAAATAAAACAAATATTTCAAAGGTAAAGTATATTATATTATAAAACCATGAGTAATAAGGAATTGTCTAATGGTAAACTAATCATATCATGCCATGTACATCAAGCTTTCTTTCCTGATCTGGAAAACAAGATCCCATGAATTCCAAGACTTCAGTGAATTCTGTGGCTAGAGAATTCAGAAAATGATGAAGCCTTAACTTGTGAAGCCCTGCTACTTAAAAGCAAGTTTATACCCAGGTATTTGTATGACAGCCTTTATACATCAGTTTTGCCTGCTGGAGAAGTTCATCATTCTTCTGTGGTTTTTTTCAGCTCCTGGAAAATCTAGGATGAGTATCTCAAAACCCAAGTGTCTTTTAGACATATATCTGTCACCAGATTTTTGAATGAGTATCTGAAATGGTCAGGAATTCAGGGAGTACCAGAGTAGAGAAATTACTACTTGGTCAAATCAGTATTAGCTTCTGAGCAGATTTTTAAGTTGTGTTTAAGAAAAATGCACTAAAGATAACAAAAGTAGTATGTGATTTCTAGGCTCCCCTTTGGAAGGGAGCTTTTTTAGTAGCTGCAGTGGATGTTTAGCTGGTTTGAAAAATCTTTAGCCAGTGACAGATTCTACAAGAACTGCGTAACAACACTTTCTGTTAGTAGACCATTCTATGTCCACAAAAGATGGTGCTTCTCTGAACCGAGTGAATACTGCAAAAAATACCTTGCCAATATTGATTTAAATTTTTGCTGTACTCATTTGGCACCGTTACTGTCCTCTTTTTGTAGACTTGGAAGCGGTTAGGATATTTATCAACAATTTTTGAATATACAGAAGGAAGAACAGCTTTCACAGATTTGGAACTCACTGCCACAAAATGACAAAAAAAATTAAAAGAAATCTATAATGATATTTGATAATGTATAGATATTTTAATAGCTGTGATAAACCTTCAAGCTTCACCTCTAATGCCATCTCCATTTTGCAACTTTTTACATCATCCTTGCATGAGCGGACATACTCATGTCAATTGTAGTATGTGTGTTGCCAAAGCTGGGGGAACTGAACTTCCCCTGTGATAAAATTATCAGATAATATTAAAAATAATAAAAATTTCTATTGTGATAGTTCCACTGAGATACAGACTCTGTTATGATTGTTCTTCATTTATGACAATGATCATAAACTGGCTGTTTATGCTGAAAGAAGTGTCTGCAAGATTTTTCTCTTTCAAATGAGGTATTAATATTTTTTTCACGTTCTCAGTTAGCCACTAAGCTCGTGGCATGTAGACAGTAACATTTATTCTTTTTAAAAAAATACCAGCATAAAATCTGGTTTTAGCTAACTTAACTCAGCAAAACTACAATAGTCATATTTTGCTTGTGATCTGTAAGAAGCAGATAGTGGGGATTTACCTTGCATGGTTTATTACCTTGCTCTTAGTATTGCATCATTTACTTGAAACTTGCATTAATGCAAGGTTTTTAAAATATGGAGAAAGCATAGAAACAAAGGACTTTCCCCTTCAAGCTGTTATTCAGTCGCTGAGGCCATTTGTCTTTAGTTCAAATTTCAGCGTAGACAGACTAGTAGAGTTCTCTTTAAAGCTGTTCAAATAGTTGAAATAATAACTCTTGGAGTAATTAACAATTGTTCAAATTCTGGATGACGCTTTTGCTGTTCCTTATTCCTTGTTTGCTAAACATTTTTCATAGCTTACTTTGTTCTGTTGTACTTTAAAGTTCATATTTATACAGTAAACCAGGCCTGCAGTCAGTTGAAGTATTTGCAAGCATTAAAGTGCTTGAGATCTGTTTTCATTTCAGGTGGGATAATACCTTTTTGTAACTTTTCTACAATTTGCTCTCATCCTTGGCCACTGTGCTCATCAGCATTGCTTGTATTGAAACCCAGAGGGTGTGTTCATCCAGATTTGGAATTATCCTTTATTCATGTTTTCCCTTCCTATTTACTGTCATGTCAATAAATTACAATGCTGTCCTACAGTATAATATTTCTGTCTTTTGTGACGGAAATTTCTGTCCTTCATTAACAACACCTTTCCACAATGCTTTTTGTTCCAGCCAGGATTGAAATTCTACCATATTTCTGTTTTGCTTGTAATAGGTGTTTTCAGTTCTGTATCAATAATTTTAATGCCTCCATTTTGCAGCCAGTGCGTTTCAGCATTTCAGTTACTTCCAATCTAGCCTTCTTTTAGACTGTATGAGATTTTTAGGCTAGGCTGGCATATTCTTTTTATTATCTGTGTTGATTGCATATTTATTGTTCTCATCAACATTAATATTTTCATTGTCCTTATTGTACTTTCAAATTTCCTCTGATAATCATTATTCTAATATATTCTTACTTACACATTTTCCTCTTCCTGTGTACTACAGTCACGCACAGACCTTCCTCTGTTTCCAGACCTTCATCTATTTTACTTTTTTTTTCCACACTGAATAACTGAGCAAATGCAAATGAAGCAAATCTCCTTCTAATTTGCCTTCTTATTCCTTAATTTAAAACTCATCTCATCAACCATTCTAGCATTCATCTCCTTTTGATTCATACTTCTCTGGGGTCCATCCATAGAGGAGATATCCATTTGATCACCAGTAGGCATTGTAATGCTTTCCTGTCTGATCCTTTAATTCTCCCACAGCACTAATCCTTGATCTTCATTATTTTGCTGTGTCTTTTCCTTCCTTTGCTGAGAATGACAATAATTTCAGCGAATATTGCCCAAGACTCCTTTCTGAGATCCTCTCTGCATCATCATCTGTAGTCCCTTCTGTATGAGTTTTATGTTGTCAGTTTTGCTGACATGACGGCCAGTGGATTCTTCTCACCTCTCATGAGAATGTTTTTGAGCCTCCTGTCCTCCTCTCGTGGTCTTGCTTGTGTCAGACAACACATCCTTCTGTCTTCTAGATGTGCCATAATGACAGGCCCACTTATTCCTCAAGCAAGGCAAACTAAGGCAGACCAGWTATTTGTTTCCTTTATCTCTTCTTAACCACACTCCTTATTTTTTTCATAACGTCTTTCTTCCTAACTTCCTAAAACTCAGAGACTCGTTCTTGTTTCCTCCTCACACCTTTTCCTTTCCATTTCTATTTCCAAGACAAGGATTTGAGCAGGAAGGTGTTAAAACATTGTCTGTTGTGTAAATCTTGAAAATAAAAGTTAAGTTTTTCTACAAGAGGAGAAAAGGAAAGAGAGGATTTCGGTCATGATAGAGACATTCTAATGAAGTGATCTGTGCTGTAAGCCTGATAGCATCCTGAACCCCTGCCATATTTGCACCATAGTGTTCTTTAGGAGCACCAGAGACCCTGTGTATGGAATGTGTTGTTTTCCAAAGGATTAAATGGAGAGTTAAAAAAGATGTAAAATTCGTATCTTTACCTGCTTTATGAAAAGATTTATATGCTATTGCTTATGGAAAAAGTATGTTGCACTTGCAGCAGCAGTAGCACCTGATGGATTAATAAGACATTAAGTGAAGTTAACCAGATATTTTTCCAGGACATTTACAGATCTTTTTCTGTTTTACTTTTTTTTCCTCCACACTGAATAACTGAACAAACAGTATACCTGCCTTTTCTGTAGCTAATTCTCCAGTCTGGCAAATTACAGAAGGCCAAATCCTTTCTTTTGGCATTTACCAAACACACACACCTTACTCAGTTTAATGGGAGATGTGCTTATGTATCTTAGACTTTTGGTAAAATCATGCCCGTAGAAAAACTGGAAGATCATAGAGTCTGAATACAAACTGAATACAAAATCAAAGGTGTTTCCTCTATCAATCAAAAAATTTTAAAACAGAGTATTTCTTTCAATGAGGCAGACTGCAAAAATGCAACGGGAGATGAATATTAATCCTTTAGTACTGATGTCTGTGAAATTTGGCAGGTGAACTTTCCTCTCTGATCCTTTTTGTAACAGCTAGTGATTTATTTGTATCATTACATGAAAACTGTTCAGTTGCAAAAGTTTTTTTTTTTTAATTTTGACAAGAAGGAGACATTGTTTCTTCTCGTTTTTTTCATTCTTTTAATTTAGTTGTTACAGATATTTCTGTAGAACTTGTAGCTATAGTACCTAAGATTTTCAAGACCCAGACGATGCCATGTACCACTTGCAGTATGCACAGTTATTTATTATGTCAGTGGTTGAAGATTTCCAAAACTTCACGTCTCAGGAAGGATCTTGCATTTGATGACCCATCTGAGATGCTGATTTAGAGGGGCAACCACAGCTAACATAGTATGAGTGTGAAGAAGAGATTGTAGAGGAAGATTTTAAGGTGCCTGGCCAAGTTAGGTGAGACAAACTGCAGGATGTCCCCATCATTTAAAATTGTCAGGAAAATCTGATGCCATTAAGGTACAGAGAATTTTTGCCATTTCATGCTTGGAATATTGCTTTGGGCTTGTTCTTCTGAAGTGCAGTTTTTTGTCATTTTCGTCTGGTTGGCTAGGCAGAGAGCACAAAAATCCAGTTTTCAATGGATGAGAGTAATGCCATACAAATGGAAAGTTGTACCTGTTTCATTAGAGGAGTAGGGACTAATACCATCTCCCTGGAGAGAGACAGTCATATATAGAGTGTTTCTTGTCTTTGTTTAGGGTTTGTTTAGGCTCTTTCCATAGTCAGTGGAGTGGGATGTTATTCAAGATAGGTGGAATGACTGCCTCTGTAGATGTGCATGTTTCTCTTCAGTGACTTTAGAGAGAGCTGAGGCTAGATACTTAAACTTCTGAACAGCTACAGTTAGGGGAGAAGAATCACAGACTTAGTGCTGAACTTCATGATTGCCCATAAACACCCATACCTGCTGTGGAGCATGACAGCTTCTTTTTCTTTTCTTTRTGCTCTGAAAGGACTTTTGGTGTCAAGATATTACTGCAAATGCATCAAGACCCTGAGTACAGGATGAATTCAACTTAACGTAGGCCTTCCAAGAAGAGGGAGCCAAAGCAACACCATTATATAGATATACACATTATATATATGTAGATGAGCTTTTTGTCTGAACATCAGACAAGCACACAGTAGAGACTCATTGTGTTGTCTTTTACATACTTATTTGCCTCATCCATGTTATCAGCATATCAAGAAATCTGTTAAGGATTGGTGAGAAGTTTGTTCTCATCCCATAAAAAGTGATTGTCATCTGCTTAGAGAAGGTACCGTGAAGATGGTATCTTCTCTATGATGCTATATTCTATCTTCTGTATGATGCTGTTGAGCAAACCACTGGAATGCGTATGAGCTCCTCATTATCCACAAATGGATATTGTTAAGTGGGTAGACAGACTGAGCAGAAAGGGAAAAAGCAAAAAGAACTACGTATGTATAGTTTGTCTAAGTAATGAGTAATGGCAATATGACAGCTATCTATAGAGATAGGAATGATGTGAATACCTGGGAGGTAGAAGAATGTGGTTTAATTCTTTACGTTGATCAAGGTAAGACTGCCAAGGTACCATAATTAATATGTGCCAAAAGGAATGTGACTTGAAGTAATGGGATATAATTTAGTAAAGAGACAATTTAGGTCAATGACAAGAACAACTTCCTGACTCTGAGATCTATACAATTGTGGGAGAGCTTTCTTAAAGGAATTTTAAAAGCTTCATCCTTAAAGGCATTTAAAATTAGAGTAGGAAACATCAGGGAAAAAATCTATTTTGACAGAAGATGTCTTTTTCTCTCACTTTCTTTTCTAAAGCACCCACAAGTATTGCTGTAATACCTAGGTGCTTTAAGATGGACTAATGGGACTTTTAGCTGTAATTCATATGATTTTCTGATATTTTCAGTCCTCTGAGTAGCCTGAGCACTTTCATGATACAGCCCTTTGATAATGGATTTTCTCTGTTTAGATAAACATTTCCTAAAGGGACTCTATCTTGGGAACTATAATAGTATCCTCTCATAATTATGTATCAGTATATTTTCTGGTTAAAATTTATATTTTTCTGTTGTTTCAATTTGTTGCCAGATTTATTTTTGTAGGCATGTCAGTTTTGCTCTTATAAGCACCATCAGAAACAGTTCATTTTCCCTTCTTTTTTCTTTTTTTATTTAATATGTGTCTAGTACACGTAAATTGGTAATGTTTAAATGTTAGTGTGAACTACCACTTACTGAAAGGTAATCATTTACAGTGGTCCTACTTTAGGAAGAAATGGTGTGTTCAGAGTTATGGAGAAATATGAGGAGCAACAACTTCTGTTTATTTCTACTAGGTTTGAGAAAATGAAGTAAATAAGTTTGCGTGTTGATTCACTGATACTACTGTATTTTTATGTGTGTAGCTTGTCCCTCAGATAACTTGCTTTGGAAGTACTGACAATGGAAAATAAATCTCCAGGTAATTCTCACCTCCAGATAACATGAAGAAAATCAGTAGCAGACGTAAAGGAGGACTTGAATGTAAGGGGACTGATGATGCAGAGAGGAGGCAATGGCAGCATGGAGCATAGAGCGTAGTGGGGGAATAAGGGTGCTGGGGAAATTCCCCCTTGTATTAACAACACATGCGCATAATCYGAACTACTGCTTAGTCAAAGGATGTTTTTAATACAAATGAAAATATAGTAGTGTTATGACTTCACTCCAACTATAAGCTGTAGCACACTGGAAACTTCCAGAGTACCAGATTTAAACTGAAGTTGGGCCGTTCCACCTTGGAAAATACGGGTGCGTGTGCTCTGATACGGCTCCATCGCTCTGAGCTTCAACAAGTGACGAAGCAGCCTGCCTGCGTGCTGGCTGTCAGTCCTCGTTGCCTGAGCAGTCTGGGCTCTCTCTCAAGCCAAACCCATGCCCACCCTGCTATTATCTGCATGGTGAGCAACTTCTCCTTGCAGCCAGTCTTATTCCTTTGCCAGGTGCTTGTCACCGTGAATCGTGTCTCAATTTGTTTTTATTCCATTCCTTCCCTGTACAGCCTGTCCATGCAGTCCCTTCAGCCTGTTGAAAGGGCAACAGTAGTTTTTTTTTCTCCTTTTCCAAAATATATAATACCACTTCTTCCTTATTTCTTAAATGCTACCCAGAGGATCATAATATTGCAAGACTTCTTTTTATAGTAGTGACCCAGTATGCTTTTTCAAATATTCTTAGGAAGATTAGATTTTAGTGTAGTACCTCTTACTAAATCTCTGTTGAAAGCTGGAGAGAGCTCACTGGTTTTTGCACTGATTATAAGGCATGTTGTTTTGAAAAATGCAGATTAACAAAATTCAGTTTATACGTTTCATTTTCTCCCTTTATTAAACAATCTTGGATTTGTTTCTTTTTTTTTTTATTCCATTTTTTTGTCTCTGGAAAGGTTTGATTTAAATTCTTTATTTTCTTTGTTTCCTAGCTTTCACAGGCTTCCTTCTGGCATAGACTTCATCTAGTTTACTGCTACGTAAAGAGTAAAAAGAAAACCTATTTATAATTTCTGAGTCTTAACCTTGAGTCCTAATATTGTTTTGCCTGGTCTGTGCAGCATTAATTCTAATGTTGCAATAATCTCACCATGATTAGGTAATCAAAAGAATGGAGTATATTTGACATACTGTGTTATTACTTTATGCAGTAACGCTATCGTATCCTCTGATTCAGTCCTCCGGCTTATAGAATCCAGTTCTCTGTTACTATTTTTTTTTATTTCGTGTGTTGATCTAAAGTTTTTAAAATGTTCTCCTACCTATGTTTATGTATATCTTTTTGGATTTAGGATTTATAATTTACTACTGTGCATTTTCTGTGTTTCATTTCTTTGGCTTAGGTTCTATGTTCTCTCTTCCTCCATTAAACTCTCTGCTGTGTGTGCCTTGTGAACCCTTTTGGAGCTGAATGTGTTTCTGTTTCAGTAATAGCATACTTTTTATTTTGACATTACTAAAGTTTACTTCCAATATTTTTTATAAAATTGTTAATATGCTGATCTCCATGTTCTACAAACTTCATTCCTAGTTATACATCCTAGAACTTCATTCCTGTACATCTACATCCTAGAATACGTTTAGAGGAAATCAGGATTTTCTGCTTGCTAGCCATTTTGTTTAACTTTGACGCTATTAAGGCAGAATGCTGTTTACCTAGTATTAATAAAGTGTGTTTGGTTTTCAGYTGATAATAAATTATTGATCAAATTAGAAGCCACAAATTGAAGAAGAGAGTTGAAACTTTGACCCTTAATCACAGCCTAGCAAATATTGATGCTATAATTAGATATTAACAATTCCTAACTCGTGGTAATGTATGTTGGCCCCTGGTTTTACATGTATTTGCTTTATAGGTTTTTACAGAAGCTCTGTCTGAGGGTACTTTGTTTAAAACACATGTATTTACCTACCCATGGAGATGACCTTTTGTTTCTCTTCTCTTCTTTCTGTGAAATCCGAAGTACGTCTTAAGACAAAATTCTGTTGGAAGGATTTACTGATAACTAGCAAAGAGCAAAACTCTGATCGGTTATTCCTGCTGATATCTTGTCTGTACTCTGCTGTCCAGTAGGCAGATTTTGTATTGCATCTTTAAAACAGTGCAACATAGAAAGCACAACTGAACATCTTTCCAGCTTCCTGGTTCTTCAAAGGGAAATGCATAACGACAAGGGCTGAGGACTGAGAATTTGATGGTAGAACTCACTTTTTAATCTCTCGTATGTATAGAAACCTTTGCAGCTTCATGGTGAGAACTGTTACATGAGGAAAATATTATGTATGTTTATTATTTTAAAGTATAGTAAGTTGTTATATATTAATAAATGTTATAAAATAATTCTTTTGCATTGTGATACAAAATAAGATTTTTTAAAGATAATACTTCTATCAGTATACAGTATTGTTTTACTACTTTCATCCTATCTGTGAAATTTAAGCATATCCAAGTTTAATCATAAGGGACTCTTTTGTTACTGGAAGAATTTTTTTCCTGATTTTTTTTTTTTTTAACCCTGTAGTATATTGGCACTGTAACTGAGCACCACTAATTTTGGTTGTAAAACTTTTCACAGCACTGTCAAGGTTGCAGAAGCCTATTGATTTAACAGGTTTCAGAGCTTGTTGTCTTAGAAAAAGGCTTAATAAACTTTCATTTTTTGATCCTTTGAGTCCATTTGCTTTTTAAGGCTTTCAGAGGAATGTAAAGTAATTTGAATTAACTCTTCAGCTGACGTCATTGTCAACTTTTTAAGTGCAAGGTATGTGACTATTTCAGAAAGTTTCTTATGCTTTTTTCAGTGAACAGTTAATTTAGTCCCTAATAAACTAGCAGAACAGATACTTAGAGGATAGTGGAGCCAGTATTAGAATGTTTCTTTAAGAAACAAAGAAACCAGAGCAAACAAACCATGATCAAATTAGAAAAGTAATGGAGGAAAGGAGGATAGTAGATGTAATATATTTACATTTTAATAGAACATTTTATGGTGTCTTTCTCAAAGGCTTATTTTAAAGGAGCTCATTTCAGACTGCCCCCTGCATTTAAACTTAGGGGTGTGGAAATAAATCGTCAGCTGTTAATGAATGAAGGGAAGTGCCCACAGAAGTGCCACAGGGCTGCATGTTGGGCTTGCTTTCATCTATCATCTGTATTGCTTATTCAGAAAGAGGGAGATGACATATGAGGAACTGCTGAGGGGGTGGAAGTTATTAGTATCATGGTGCACCTCTTGGTCTGCAGGTAGGCGGCTGCCCCCAGCCCTGTGCGGAGCCAGTGGAGGGAGCAGGCTCTGCGGTGGCTGGGCAGCCACCGGGAGCTGCTTACCGGCTCCCCGGCCGCCAAAGCTGGGCAGAGGAAAGGGGAGCGCTGCGGGCGGCCGTGGAGCAGGGCGGCGAGGAAGAGGTTGTGGCGTGGAGCTGAGGGCAGGCTTTGGAGGAAAGCCAGGTCAGAGGCAGCTGGAGAACTGGGCGTGAAAACTTGGAGCACAGCAGGGAGCAGCCGGCAGTGGCAGCAGTTGGAGGAGACCAGCAGTGCTGAGCGGAGCATGGATCAGACCCTGTGAGTGTCCCAGAAGAAGAAGGAACTCTCTTGAGTGCGCAGAGTCTGTAAATGGGCAGGAACTTATATAAACTATGGCAGATGCTTTACACGTGGCAGATTACCTTGAGAAAATAGTAGTTTATTACCTGACTCGCAGTACTTATAAAAGATTAGAGCAGAGCATGTGCAATTAACCTAGCCTGCAGGGTATGGTTTGCAGTTTGACTGTGGTGGGTCTCCAACATGCTGGACTTGGTCCATCCAGATAACCAGGGAGAGCAACCCCCAAAACATTGCACTTAGAGGCAGATCCGTAGCTTAATTAGCCTCTAAACAGGGGAATGAGGGATCAGAGAGGAAACTAAGCACTAGAAAAAAGAATGCTAGTTGGATATAGATGTCTTTTAACCAGTACTGTAAATGCTGGTAGGAGTCACATCAATAATCCCTTTCTTTTTTCCCACTTCACTCTCTGTTAGCTCCCATTTAAGTCTATGTTGATTGCCAGGAAAGAGGTCAGAGTAGGACAAACATATGTCAAGTCCTATTCAAGACTTATGTAAAGTATCCAAGGCCTTCCCCACAAAACTTCAAGTCTACACCAGCACCTGGCAACCACAAGAAATTCAGGGTTTTAAGCAGAGATGTCATGTGAACCTGAATAAACAGCCAAGGATGTTTTGTATGTATTGTGATCTACTCTGGAGCTGTCAAGTGCCAGAAAGTAGGGAGAGGTCATTTCAGAGAGACATTTTATAGTTGTATGAAGATGAAAAAGACAATCATTACATAGTGGTCTTTTTTGAGTATCCATAAAATCGAAAGGGATTAAAAATCTCTGGATTGTTTATTGATACATGTGACAGCTGGCATCTATGGTATGGACAAGATCTGATCATCATATTCCCATACTTCTGCCCATTCAAAAGGAGCAAGATGGAAGCTCACACTTGAGAACTGGAAAACAGCATGCATAGAGGGAAGCCTGTTTTTCCAGAGAGCTATATTTTCCTAAGTGGATTCAAATTTAAAAGTTTTATAAGCTTGAATGCAATAAAATATATTTTTAATTTTTTTTTTCTTGAACAGTCTATCATTTCATTATTCTTGGCTGTTTTTCAAAGAGCCAGCAGCTGTGTGTTGTACAGAAAGACTTTAGAATTGCACTCATTTGCTGATAGATTTTCAGTTCTTTTTCACTGAAGTTGGACTAGTGGTTATTTCTAAAAAACTGAACTTAACTACACTGGCCATATTTTACTATAGATAACAAATGCAAAATGTGGGCTAAAGCAGCAGTGACAAAAACTGGCCATAGAAAGACTGCTTTTTTTTTTTAAGTTTAAATGAAAACACTTTAAAATTTTCATCACAGACAAATATATTTAAATTAATTATGTATAATATATGTTTCACCTGTAAAAGTTTGTCATGTATTTCTGAGATGGATTAGTATAGATAAACAGTCCAGAAAAATCCTTAAGTAAGAAGTGAAAGACATAAGCATAATCCCAGAAAATGCCAGAATGGTATTGCAAGGCATCACCCACGTGGACGTCTATTAGCTGAGCTAGTCATCTTGAATTGCCTTTTCAGTCAGTGGAGAGGAAGAAGAACTTTTTAGGGCCTGAATTCACCTAATTTGTTTAAACTCCTACTTAAAATAAATTTCATCTTAGATAACATGATTGTATTGACTAGGTCTCCAATGATTGCAAAGGATCCCTTGGGGCCACGGGGTAGGATAGATATCTAGATTGTACCTACACTTAGTTTGACAGATCCCACCCCAGGCTTTTCAGTCTTTTTTTTTTAAACTCTTTAATGCTCTCTGTCTGTCTCGTTACCTGTCAAAGTTCTGTGAGCCTAGACTACAAAGAGCCTGATTCTTCACTGACTCCCTGCACTTTAGATATCATTTATGTAATTTGTTCAAAGCAGACATAAAGTGCTGCTGTTCATATTTCCGCACAGTCTGACCATCTGTAAATTTGAACAAGATTTCTTTGAGGATCTCTGCAAGTTGGATGTTGGCTGAGAGAGCTGTTAAATATATTTGAATTTTTTATCTAGTATCTTTATTCAGAAGGCGTATGTATGAAACATAAATAGAGAACACCCCACGTTTGTAGGATCATTTTTTCCCACAAGGAGATAACCTGCTGTTTTGAGTTCAAATCTTCTGGATAGCTCAGGAATTCTGTCACTAGAGTTACCCACGCAGTCTTACTTTTTGCATCACTTTTGAGTTCTCTATGAATTTGTTTTTTCACTACTACTTTTGTGTTAATGTAATTTATTCTAAGGAGGAGAATGCAGCTATCTAACAACCTCAGAAAACCTTCCTTTGAGAATTAGCTTAATGAAATGAAAGGGACCAAATTCACACATTTCTATCATTTTGTTCTTAGTAAGCAAACATATTACTGAACATAGCATGTAGTACATTAATTTCTGGTCTTGTATTAAACTTTTCGTATAGGTCATTTGTTTCATATATGGCAATTCCTATGCAAAATTAAAGCATTTTGTATAGTGGATTTTGAATGTTTTCCCTGGAAAATTCTCTTGCCCTGAAATGAAAATTAGAATTTGCATGTGCTTTTCCATTTATCAGAGAAACAGTCTGCTTTGTCGTGCTGATAACCTTTAGAAACATTTTCATTTTCATGAAACTCTAGCTGATCATTTTCTTCTGCTCTTAGAGTCAGAATATATTTTAAAATACTGATGTTTAATATAACTTCTGTACAATGACTGAAGTAAGCCAGATTTTCCTCACATGATTTACTTCTCATCTGAGTAGCTAAAAAGTTGCTGTTAAAGTCTGAAGAGACACAGGCCTGTAAAGTGGAATACATAGATGGAGGCTTATATTTCATTTCAGTGGAATCATCTGATTTGAGTTCCACTGTCTGTGAGTCGGTGTGTGAGTCTCTGATCATACATTTCCTGAAAAAGCCAACAAAAACAAATTTAGAAACATTAAATATTACCTCATATTGTTCCCAGTTCTCATGATCAGTGATAAAACCTGGAAGTTTTCATTAGGGCTATTTATTTGTTGTCAATAGTGAAGCTTCTCATTTCTGCCCCGGTGTCTGTCCTGTGGAGTTTAGCAGTGCCCCAGCTGCTGACCTCTTGTGTAGGTACATTGGGACTTCAACAGGGACGGTTTCTAGTACTGCGAATAAGGACAATATAAATAACTCCTTCATGTTTTGCTCTCTGTGTTATGTGGTACAATACTGAGGTTAGTATTAAAAGGTAGACAGTCGTTTGCAGTTGCAGTTGCACAGTAGCATTATTACTGTCGTAGCCATTTCCTGTACTAAATGTTGGGAAACAATAATGGTGTCATTTGGTGTATGGGAATTGTAGGTAAAAAGTCTTAGTGTTGTCATTTTAGTATGCATGTTGGGGGATTTACACACATATCTCTGTAATTTGGTTAAATATGCTTTTAAAAATCTTTAAAAAGCTTATTAGTTCCCTGGTTTAAAAGGTGTATTGTATACATTTTTGAGTCCTTGAACACCAGGTTTCAGCCCAAGGCAAGTTTTTATGGTTAAGTTATAATCTGCTGAAGTGGGAGGTTGTAATGGAAATGCGCATACATGCTTATCTGTTGTGTCCAGAAAGATGCACATATAATTAATTATTAACAAACCAAGGGAAAAAATAAATAAGGTCACTGACTGCACTAGACCTTATCTAACTATGGGTCATGCTGCATCTTGCTAGCTGAGGTGGTCCTTTGCTAAATTGGCCATGTTGTTCCTTGGGTGGTAATGCATACAGATCCATGGGGCTTAGTGGTTTAAAAGATATGTCTGGAAGAGTTATCTTGTGGAATACACATTCTAGATCAGTCTTGATAGGGGAAATGAATCCTGAATATTTCAAATATGGTTGGGAGATAGTTACAAAAATTCAACATCTAACATATGTAACTTTTTATTCAAAGACCAGTAAAATTTATGTTTTGTAAATGATTCTTCTTTGAATAATAATTGTTAGAAATTTGGTTCAATGTCTTACAATATTTTTGTTTAAAATAATTTATTTAAGATCCCAGATAGGTTTTAAACATAATGCAATGAATGGCATGTTGCACGTGTCCACTCGAAAAACCTAAGCCTACAGAAAGACAGAGAACAGATCTGCATAAGAATTGCAACTCCATCCCCCATTTGAAAAGGTATGAGAAAAGGGATGAGGGGTGTCTTCTCCTGAGATCTCTTTCCCAACAGGCAGAATTCCTTTCTTCTATTCCCCTCCTTCTCCTTCCTTCCTTTCCCCTTTTCCTGGCCCAGAAGTGCGGAAATGCCCAGTCTGCAAGAGGCATGGCAGCAGGAGGATATTTCTGCTGGCTATATTTCCTCCCAAGTCATGTCCACATTGAACTCCAAGAACTAACATGCTTAAACAAGGGATTAGTTCTGTGGCATTGACCTTCCTGTGTTCTTACCCTAAGTAAACCACCCTAAATTAATAGCCATTATAGCTACTAACACTGCCAACAAAGTGCATACAAAGATATTTCATAATGGACATGCTGCCAAGGAACGCTTTCAGTAAGGAAGCTTATGGTGAAGACCTGTATCATGAAATGGTGCAGGGGAGATGCTTGTGGAAAAATGCTTGAAACAGCCCATCTGGTTACATCTCTGAGATTGGGGGGGCAGTCCTAGATGTATACCTCATACAGTATTGCCAACTCTTGCAGTTTTATGTATCAATATTCAGTGTTTCTATTAGAGTCTCAGCTGTGAAATGAAGTTATTTTCTGAGAATGAAACTTCCCCACAAAATAAATTTCTAACCCTTGCTATTGTGGCAAAAGCTTAGAAGTATGAGTTGTAAGCTCTTTCTTGAGAAGGTAAAGTTGATTATTCTCTTTAAATCTTCATGTTTTTAAGCCAGTTTTTTTAGGACCTGGAGGGGGCTTGATAATAGTTTTGAATGGGGGGAATTGTCAATATTGCGATCTCTTCAGATTGCTCGATTCTTGAGGATCTCTTGAGGTCTGTGGAGAGATTACATTGCATTACTTGTGCAGAAGTTGTATGAATTTTGAAGCTCTCTGTTATAATCCTTGTCAATGTTTGAGGTTCCATGATATATATTACTGTGTTATTGTAGAAGATTTATTGGTAGCTGTTCTGTGAGGCCCACTTTACCACTCTTCTAATGCATACTACAAAATGCAGTTACTTCAATTGGCACAACTGAACTTGCAAGAAAGTTTGTCTGGTATTTAGACTTATTAATAACTTACTAGTAATACAACATAACTGAATAACTGCATTTCCTTAAATAACAGCATATTTCAAGAAAGCTAGACTTTTGTTTCCTAGCTGTATTTATAGAAGAAAAAGTACTTTATACTGAAGAGGTAATGCACTGGAAAAAATGGTCTGACTAGTTTGATGTTACAAAAGGGCATATTTGCTGTAAGCAGGAGTTGGATCCTGACTGTGAAATGTACACTCCATGTCTTTAGATGCTGGGATAAAAATAGCTGTTAAGGTCAGCTTACTTCTACCTAAGAAAGTGATGAAACTCCAAGCAGGATCATATTTTATGATGAAATTGTCAGTACTGGTGATAGGTACAAATTAGGTGTAAATTAGCTAGTAACTGGGCATAATTGTTAATTTGTTAGCTGTGCTGACAAGTGTTAAGTTTACTTGAGTTTCCCAAAGAAGGAGTTGGAAATAGGGTGGGAGGAAAGAGGATGTGGAGTGGAAGTTTCCCCTAATAGAACAAAATGCTTCAACCTAAAATAGTGGACTCTTTGACCAGCATAAATCTACCATACATCAGTTTCACAGAAAAGTCTGTTGAGGGCCCTAGCAGCTTTTAAAAGCTGTGTATTGCATGTTTATGTAATAACTAAGTATATATCTCTTTAGAACATGTATATGGATAATCAACAGTGATATACTGTTCAGAACTTAGTATAATGTTATATTTCAATATCCCATTATGTGTAGACTTATTTAATAATAATTCCTGGGCATATTCTGTTGACTTTTACTTTGACATCCTATGTTGTTTCTCCCAAGGTGGAGGGGAAATACAGTTCTCCTGGAATAGTGTGGGATTTTGTCTGGAGTTTCCACAACCACTCGCTTTCTCCCCTATCTTCTGTAGGTTTAAACTGCCTGCCTGTCATAAATTCAGTCTGCGCTTTCAGCTTTATATCTGTGGGCTGAATTTTGTACCGCTCTTCATTTTTCTTTCCTCTCCCCTTCTCCCTCCCCCTTAACCCCCACAGCTCTTGTGAGGGATTTATACCAGCTTTACAGTTAGGTCTTGGGAGAGGCAGAGAAACTTGTTCTTCCTGGGCAGTCCTGTTTGTATCTTAAACAGTAGTTGTTGTGGTGGCACCGATATTCTTATGATGAGGTTCTTGTTCCGCTCGCTCTGTGCTGTGGACCCCTTGTGAGAGTCTAACACACCTCCCTAACCCCTTCTCACTGCATGGTGCTGAAGCCAGATTTATATTTCAACAGACCCAGTGACTAACTTCGACAGCCTCTGCCCAATTTCTATGCTGCTGCTTCCTGGGCAAGGTTGCACAGTCCTTAAAATATTGATTTTTCAAGGTTTGCACACCTTTCTAGAGAACAGGGGCTGAATGAAGATTATATTGAACCTGGCTCTGAGTAATTCTTATAGCACTGTCAGATGTCCGAATATTAATTTTCCTTTCCAGGTAGTTTTTAACTCAGCTGTATGTTTTGGAACTTATTTTAAGCTTATTTTTATCATCCCCTGTCTACTCATTATTTAAATGTGTATGGCTCCTGTGCACCTTTGTACCTTGAATCTCTTTGCCCCAATCCTTTTGTGAACCAGCAAAAATGTGCAATTGTGTGGGTCAGATCTTGCCCAGGTGAGCACTGACTGTGTATAAACTAGCCTCGAGCAAGCTTCAGTCATTAAGATTCTCTTCCAGTACTTACTGATCATCTACATGATATGCAAGTCACAGTAAAAATAGGGCCTAATATTTAAAAGGTCAGACATACAAGTGTGCATGCAAAGATATATGTGAATTTGCATTTGTAACTTAATGATATTTTGCTAAGGTTTTGCTGCACAAATGATCAATTTGATAAATTAATGGTTGTTTGACTGCAATGATGGTCATTGTGTATGCAAAGTACATGTGTATGCAAAGTAAATGGGAAAATATGTGTACATTTTCTGTCTGTGCATTTTCGGTCAAACCTGGTAGAAATCTATTTCTCTCATATTCAGATTTCTATTTCTGATCTTGAAACTTTTTCTCCCTTGCAATTCAAGATGTTTCTAAAGGAGGTTATAAAATTTTAAAGAGCATAAAAAATATTAGAATGACATGAAATAGAATTAGGAACAATTGATTGCAAAAGTTATTTTCTTATGTCTTCTACTTCACCATTAACAGCATTACTCATATTATCTGTTAAAGATGGACAAAGATAGTTGTGCATCCTTAAATGGTAGAGAAGGGTTCTGAATCTTGGGTATTTTAACTTTCAAGAAGACTGCAAATCAATGTGTAAGCTTCATTTAACTAGCTTTTGTCCTTTGTAGGAATGCAGATAAGTAAATAAAAGCAGGTTTTAAGAAAGGAGTAAACAAAATTTACTATTCTGTAAATTGTGATAGGATCCTTTATATTAAAAAAAATCAGGATCAAGTAAAGTTGAGCTCTCAGCAATGGCATTTTTGTTAGACTACAATTTTTTTTTCTCATTCCATATCTTTTTAGCAGTTGGATATCATGTATGTCAGATGTATATTGTAGAAGAATATTTAGAATCATTTGGAATGAACTCTAGATATTGCATATGTTCTAGTGCACACGTATCTTTTGGAGAATAAATAAGATTTACATATTTGCTCAGATATCTTTTCCAATAGTTAGAGTTCCTGTAAGAATAAGTCTAGACTTACTGATGTATAAGAATTACTTATATAGCACTTATTTAAATATATTTGCATATTGCATATTGTCAAGGCACATTTGGAGTGGTATTTGGCATGATTGTTTGTATGGTACAGTTGCTTAAATTCAAGTTGGTAAGAAGCAAAGTAGAAAAAGTCCATAACAATGTTTTGTCCTATGTCTGCATTTTTTTGGAAAGTCTGCTTTAGAACTGGAGAGCTTTTTTAAATGGCTAGGAAAGCAAAAATTATTTCATAGCTTAGATTGGAGTTAAATAACCTAAACATGAAGCAAAACTCTTTACTCATGTCAAATGAAATTTTACAGGTTTACCCATAAATTAATTCTGAGGGGTATAGAGTACTGTAGTTGAAAATCTTGAGAAATATGTTTTGATTCAACACAAACTAAATTTTTCTCTGATTTTTTTCTTTCACAAGTGAACCAGAAAAACACTGTTTGCCCAGCTCTAATCTAATCCTCTTCTGCTTATTACAGATAACCCAGGCTAAAAGCCCTCAACAACAACATAAGCAAATTTTGGCATCTCATTTTCACTTTTTTTGCCTTATCAAGATATGCCACTACATACTTGAATGCACCCTTGCTAGCTTTATTATTTTTTACATAGCAAAGGTGATCAGATCTAATTTAAGTCAATAAATATGTGAGAGTCAAATATATGAAAAGGGCATTGATCCGTAGCATAAAAGTTTGGATAATATATCACAGAAATAGGACATGAATCATATTCTTGTTTGGCTTGTCTATTCAAGAAAGGTAATAGAAAGGTGTGTATCCAGACCTAAAGTTTAAATTGGATATGATTTATGTGAAACCACAAGCTTGTTTTGAGAAATATCAATTAATTCTAAGGACAGAAAGGAAGTGTAATAAAGACAATTAACTTTAGACGTCTTGAGTTATTGAATTTCATCAATTTACCTGAAATGCTCTGTTCTATTTTTTTGGTAAATAAGATGTTAATTTTTTTACCAAATTTGACATATGACCTCATAGAAAATCTGCATTATTATTTCTCTGGTTGATGGAGATCTTTTTCACATGGGTGCTTCAAATATACATGTCTACTTGGGCTCAACAATGTAAGTTTCATTTGACCTTCATCAAACTATACAAACATTTTTTCTTATTTTGAAATGATGTGATGGTTTCCCTTTCCTCATCAATTTCATCATATTTGTTTGTGGAGTGATGAGCAGTTGAAGCTGCTTCCAAAGGTCAGGAGGTAAGACCAGATGGTGAGCAGCGCTGAGGAGGTTGACCAGACCACACAAAATGCAGGCCCTGCGCATGAAATGAAGAAGGAATAAGCGCCTGAATACAATGTAGTCTCTGAAAGTTTGTGAAGTGTGCCTGGGAGTTTAACCTGAGCAAGCTGGTGCAGAGAAAGACGTTCTCAGGTGCATGACAGAGGATGCAAAGGTTTGTATCATTTAAGTCAAGTTCCTCCGAGTTACCTGTATTTGTAGTTTTGATTGGTAAAATTATGATTATTTTTCTAGAATAAAGGTACTTGTGTATGCATCTGTCTTGACTCATCCTGGACAAGAAAATCCCACTAGTTTGGTCCTCACAGAAGATCTTTTTGAGGGAAAGAACTGGGTTCTTTGATCAGTCATCAGTGTCCTCAGATTTCATTCCTTATGCATTTGTGGTCGTGAAAAGGATTGAACACAGTTGTGTTACGTGAAACAGGTGATGGAGAAATAAGCATTTGGATTCATTCATGTTCAAGCTAATATGCTGTATATATTCACTGGTTAGAATATATTGTATATATACAGTTAGACACCTGTAACCTTAACTTCTTTCTCCTCATAGTTACTCAGCTTTTGTCTTATGTTACTTTCAGTTTTTTAACATTCGTTCTGAAAAACATTAGCCATTTGTTAAAATTATATTTATTTAAAATTAAAAAATTTAAAATGTAAGGTATTGTAACTGATTATTGGATGTGCAAAATAATAATGAACTATTATGAATTATTTTCTTTATCTTTGAGTTTGTTGTCTGATGATGCCCTTATACAATACCCATTCATAGTAATTAAGCACATATCATCATGTCAGGTGACTGTTTAGTTCTGTATTGTGCTTGCGTGTTGCACAGTAAGTAGATTTTAGATAGGTGAAACTCTAACTCACACCTTTTGAGTGCAAAAAGATTGCCAAAGAATGTAGCTGGCTTTTGTTCAAATCTTGGTGTTGACTCATGACTTAAAATTAATCCACTGCTATAATCAATTGCTTTATCAAGCTGCAAATCCTGTAATTACACACTCTGATCTAGGTGTAGTTTCCCAGGCTGCTTCCTCTTCTCTAATTTGTTGTCTCCTCCTCTGGGCAGATATGCCTCTGCTTCGTTTGCTTTCCTGGCTGTGAGCGTTGTCCACTGTCAGCACCTTGATACCTTTTTCCGAATCAGTCTTGATGAATGTCTTTCTGTAAGGTGTAGTTCCTTTTGCTGTTTGTTCATCCACTCCTTACTGTAAATATTAAATGCATAAATAAATGTAAGATAGTCACCTTTTCCCCTCCTTACTGTTTCTGTATCTTTAAGGATGTTTCTCGCCTATTCGATGCTTAGAAGTTTAACTGGCTGCAGACATAAATATTCAAGTGCAGTTTCTTTCCGTCAGCAGACCATTGAAAGTACGTAATATTTTTCCTAAGTTAGTTCATTTATCACCTACCAAATCTTTCAGTTAATTGCAAAGAAATATAAAATTTAATAGTCACAATTAAAATATTCTGACAAACTCCATCAAAGAAGAGCTGATATCATGATGTTAGAATTCTGTCAAAATTTGTTAATATTGTAAAATATATGAAAGAGGTGTTTTATCTTTGCAATGTAATAATATAAACATTAGAGAATTATCCTTTCAGAGCTAAGGAAAAGGATTTATCAGGTCATAAGCTGTGAAATGCTAAGTGCTCGTTCTTCAGTGTGAATGAAGAAGAATAGCTATCAACTGTCAGGGCTCAATCTAACTTCTTTGCTTTCAAGATTTAGTGCCATGTGAAAAAATGATGCTTTCAGTCCTTGGGTCGGAAAGCCAGCTCTAAAAGCACAGAGGAACCCTTTCACCTTGTGTTTCTGTTCCTCCAAATCAAACCAGCTCAAAATGTCAGTGCCTCCAAAATAAGCCAGTCTTTTCCTGGTTCTTAAAAAGACTGATTCAAGGGATGATCAGTCCAGCTGAATCCTGAAGATAAGCAAATGTTTCAGTAATTTAAGATTTAGCATTTAAGATTTATACAAAAGCTAACTTTAACAGGCCCCAGAAAATGAGTAATAGAATTAGAAAGTTATTCGATAACTACATAGTTTTGATTAAGACTTTTTAATTCCAGATTATATTAGGCAAATTGTTAAAGGCAGGTTTTTTCATATATTTTCTACTCATGGTATCAATGCTAGATTGAATTACAGTTGTTTGGGTATCTGATCAATTTATTTTTTCATTTTAAATATTTGAGTGTTGGGTTTGTGTATGTGTTAAGAATTTCCTGAGTATGTAGTACCAGAATCTGAGATGATTAGATTGTCTGAATGCTGCCTTTAAATGACAGAAAATTTCCTGACAAAAAACTGCATTAACATGGCGTTAGGAATAATTTATGTTTGCCTTACATATATAATGCTCTAAAACTCCACACAGAATGATACTGTGTGATATTTGTAATGATCTGAAGATGTGATGAATCAAACTTCAATCAGGGTTTTGTAAAATGTTAACTTTAAAGCCCATCTGCACCTCAGCAAGATAAAACGCTAGATGACACCAGCCAGTCGCACTGTTACCAGCTGCTTTGCATCCCCGAAGGACTGCCGAGCGTGTGGCGGACGGCTTTCCACTGGCAGCCGAGTTGCCGTCTGTGAGAGCTGTGGCTCTCTCAGGAGGGAGCGGGGAAGTCCCCGAGTCGGGATATCGGGGTGGCCTCTCCTGCACGCCGCGGCAGCGGTTTGCCCTGTGCAGACCACACGCATTCTCCAGGCTGCTGGTGTGCTGCAACCGAGAGAACTGTCGCAAGAACGTTTCTGCAGGAAAAGAGTTAGTTGGGTTTTCTTTGACACCATGGGGCTCTGCTTAAACTCCCTGAACTGCCAACTTGAACTGCTGTGGTATACCCCATCGTAACAGATACAGCCATTTTTATGGCTTCATTCTAATGGAGTCTGATTTCCTCATCTACAGTCCCTAGGATTTCAATTAATGTAACTATATAGTTATAACTGCATTGTTAAAATAATTAGGGCCCTGGTGACATGTGCCATTTTAAAATGCATACATTTTAATGCATTCTTGCTACACTGTTTTGATCTTTTTTTTACCTGAATATCTATTTTCATGACACTTGTAGGAAGTTAGTATCTTTGGCAGCTTTACCGTTTTGTCCAATTTTGTGGAAATTGACCAATGAGTTCAGAATTCATTGCTAACAGGCAAAAAGTGATATTATATTTGGCAGTATAAGCTTGCCTTTTGCAGGAAGCCAGACTAAAAATCTATATTGAAAATACATTCAGACTGTAAAAAGAGGCACTCAAATTTGAGGACACTGTGGTATTAAGGTTGTTGGGGAATCCACAAAAGGAGCTAGATATTTTCTTCAGTTATTCTAATCTAACTTTCTTTTAATGTAATCATAGAATGAAGAAATGTGGGTGATGGTAGCCTCACCAAAAGTAAATCTTTCAAAGGGATAATATTGTGAGAAGAGCCTTTTCAAATACAGTTCTGTATCAGTTCTGTATCTGTAACATTCTCAAACCTGTAGGAAAGATTCTGATATACTCTAATTTCCTGTGATTATTGGCTCTCTGACTAATATCAATATTTTAATAAAAGAGTCCCTTAGAAAATATTTTGGAAAGAAAACATATATTTGGTAATATGTATGTGTTTGTTGGGTAATATGTATGTGTTTGTTGTATATTATTTTATTCTTTGGTGGGTAATTTCCATGTGGTTTTTAGCAAAACCAAAAACATTGACTGCATAGTCAGAGTTCATGTATTTAATCTTCTGTATTGAATAAATTCTTATTTTTGCTAAATTGTAAGTGAAAGTGGTGAAGTATAAAAGGAAAAATATTGCTTTCTTTTTACTTTTTGCCTTATGTGGATTTCACCTCCTTTGAAGAGGCCACATCTTCCCTGGGGAGACTTGGAGAACAGCATGAGAAATGCTCTTTATTAGCTCCAGCCTTCTGTCTTTTACATATGGTGTAAAAATATTTGTATTTATAACAGTTTTAGGAAAGACTAACCACAGATTAACCTGTTAGCTAAAGAGTGGATTATTCTATTGCACTGTAAAAGTGTAAGTTACCTTGAAATCGGTTCTACTGTGATATGGCATTTCTCCCAATTTTAGACTGATTCTCCATCCCTACTGGCATTTAGCCCACATTTAATTTCATATACATTAGTCCCTTGTCTTTGAGAGCACTTACATACATAAACTTAAGAATATGCATAAGTGTTTGCATGTTTGTGGCCGAGTAAACTTTTGCAAATATTCCAGTTCTGAAGTATTCCTATTGCATTTTGTTTTGCATTTAATTAATGTTTCTGTGCGTGCAAAGACTGCAAAATGTGAATCAGAAAAAGAATATGTTGGGATTAAACATTGCAGTACAAAATTATATACATTGTATTTAATCTTTCTTGCAAGTTTCTTTACTATTGTTGAGTGTTAAGTTTGCTGGAGGAAATTTTAGAGGAAAGCCTGTGGCCGATAAAAAGGATGATGTGTGATCTTCCATCAGCCATTGCTCAAAATGTAGCAAAGAGCTTCTTCTGGTGCCATCAGAGGACTCCTCTGCGAGGAACGGCAGGGTGACTGCTTTTACTGGGAAAGTGTAGCTACAGGAGGCTTTGACTTCTGTCTAGCAAGCTTTGGCTGCTCTAGTGAGCTCTGTCAGCAGTCAGTGACCAGAGGGGGCTTGGAGGTTTTGTTCCGGCTCAATCTTGATTAAGGAGAGACAAGCACCATTTCAGCAGGTGCTGGGGAAAGACCTGTCTAGGTGCCTACAGGTGACAGGGGACCCCGGCCTAGAGTACAGCTCATAGAGGCAGCCAGTAACTGCAGCAGTTTGTGCAGAAGGGGGCTAGAAACACCATACACGTGCTTAGTGTAGAGGTGAGGCACCACAGGGCACAGTCCACAGCACAGGAGCAACTGCCACCACGTAGCAGCAGCCTTGCCCAGAGCGAGCTCCCAAGGGAGGACACCGCTCTGCAGGTCGGGGACTGCAGGGTACCCAAGGCCCCTCCCTGGGGCTGGGGCTGGGGAGACGGGCTCTGTGCCTGCAGGAGGTGGGCGCTGGGGTGGGACCTGTGTCGCCAAGCAAAGGGTTTCCGGAGAAGGTCAGCACACTGCGCAGCATCAGAGATGACAAAGAAAGAGACTGACTGGATCTCTCTGAGATTGTGCAGCTTCAAGAGCCTGAGCCCCTGTCTGTACTGAGGAAGGGCAGGCAGAGCCTGTGGTTATCAGGTTGGGAGATGGAGACTGCCATGATGATGGAGGCTGGAAGCTCATGACTTCTGGCACCAGGAGTGGGGTTCCTGCTCCAACCTGCAGATCTGCAACTATGGAATAGACTCAGTGCTGACTGCAGATGAGGGTCTGGGAGCTCTGTCCAATGACGCATCCAAACCGGCTGAGCTTGCACCACACAGCAGCACTGGGAAGAATGTGGGTGGTGATAGCGAGGGGAGACTCCCTGCTGCAGGGGATGGAGGCCCCCCTCTGCTGACCTGACCTGCTGTCTAGGGAGGTTTGTTGCTTGCTGGGGGCTGGGATCCAGGATGTTGTGGAGAGACTGCTGAGGCCTGTCCAGCCCTTGGACTATTATACCCTGCTTCTCTGCCATGTGGACACCAACAGTACTGCCAGGGAGACCTGGAGCATATAGGGTGTGACCGTGTGGCTCTGGTGGCAAAGGCCAAGGGCATGGGAGCCTAGGTGGTGTCTCTTCAATTCTGCCAGTGAGAGGGAAGTGCTTCAAGAGGAATGGACAGATCCGGTGGGTCCATAGCAGGTTGCACAGCTGGTGTCAACAACAGGAATTTAGTTTTCATGATCATTTTTCATGAGGCTTTGGGGATTATGGAGTGATAGAAAGATATGGGATGCACATGGCCAAGTGGGGCAAAAGCATCTTTGCCAACAGACTGGCCAACTTGGTGGAGAGAGCTTCAAACTAGGAACAACATGGGGGGACTGGGAGTTACTCCTCCCCAGGTGCAGGTCTCTGCATTTCCCTCTTGAAATTCCTGAGATTCCTGTCCGCCCATTTTTCCAGCCTGTCGAGGTTCCTCTGAATGGCAGCATAACCATCTGGTGTATCAGCCACTCCTCCCCATTTTTTATCATCTGCAGACTTGCTCAGGATGCATTTGGCCCCAAGTCATTAATGAAGATGTTAAACAGTATTGAATCCAGTACTGACCCTTGGGGTGACACCAGTACTGACTGGCCTCCTGCTGGGCTGGACTTTGTGTCACTGATCACAATGCTGTGAGCCCAGCAGTTCAGCCAGTTTTCAGTCCATCCCACTGTCCCTTTATCTAGTCCACATTTCATCAGTTTGTCCTAATTTTCACTGACATACTGATATACTAACCTTGATACTACTGACTGCATCCTATTAATACATGACTAGCAGAAACATGTTTCATCTTAATGGTCAGCTGCTGAAATGAGCATGCTTAAACATCCCACCATATAATAAGAAAAGATCAGTTTTTATAGTTTGGTAGGCATGGAAATCCTCAGGTTATTTAGAGAACAATTCATAGCCAGATTCATAGAAGATTATCATTGAATTGCATTCTTATTGCTGGAGATACAGAGTCATTCTGGAAGTGTTTAGAGTATATGGTCAAGGAGGACAGCAATTGGATTTTTCTCCAGAGGTAAGGGAGTTTTCCATGATTGGAAAACCTTTTCTTGAAAGTAGTTTGCTAGCCTGACTTTTGCATTAGTGATTCTCACTCCTGTTAGTGATATGAACTCAATCAGTTTAAGCATTTCAGCACAGAAACTACTAATTCACCCTGTAAATCCTATCATTGGTTTGTCTGTCTTTCTGGTACTGTTGAAAGTTGAGAACTGCTGAGTGCTGCAATTAGGAATTACTGAATACATTTTCTTTTTGGCCTGGTGTTGGTCATTTAAATGAAACCATCATCAGCTGCTGTAGGGAACTCTGCCTCTTACAATATATTGACAGGCCAACAAAGATTTTTTTTTTTTGGTTGTCACAAAACTTAGATCTTTCTTGTCACTTACTTTGCCATATCTCTATCTGCTTTTTATCTGCATTTGTTCCTTCAGATGACTGTTGTGGTCTGTTTGCTAAATTCTTCAGAAAGAATTTGGAGAATCTCAGATGGCCTTATAAATCTTTTCAATGTGAGGACTGCAAAATCTGTAACAATTGTCCTCTTCAATTGGCTTGAACAGAATTTTATATCTGTGTCGATGGTGGTGGCTGCAGGGTTTTGGTTTTGGGGGTTTGGGGTTTATGTTTTTCTTTTCCCTATATTTATCATTTTGTTACTTGAAATCATAAATGTTCAGCTGAGTTTACAGTTTGCAGAAATTACCTGTATTTTGCTTAACAAGAAGAGGATGTTACCACTGTCTTCTCACAACAATATTCTGATGAGTGAACAGCTTTTTAGCTGATGAGCCAACTGTCCTCTTACCTGCATTTAAGTCTACGTGCCTGAGATAGTACTGAATTTTCAAAATTAGGCCCTCCTTTGGGTTCTGCTTCTTTCAGGGTCACAAATGATTTTGTATTGTTTTTGATTGGGATTAATGGGCCATTTTGGTGATTCAGTTCCTTATGTTTTACGATAGAAAGTTGTTTTGACAACAGAGAGAGTTTGCCTGTGTGCCAGGGTCCACTTACCAGTCAGTTGATAATGATGGATAATTAGATGTTTTATCAGCAGATGTGAAATGTCCTATCTGCTTACGAATTTTGATTTACAGAATCCTTCTGAATAGGTGATACTGCCAATAATGTCTACATGAGTTCCAATTCCGAATTTCTTGTTGCAGAAGAGGCTGAAATCTTCCTTTATATGGAGCTGCCTTTACTGCAAGCTTCAAAGCATAGGCCAATTCATTTCAGCTACCGGTGTGGGTCTGCAACATTCAAAAGGAATAACACACTGACTGTCCAGTTTGCTTTACCATGCTAATGCCAATCTGGACCACAGAACATTTGTTTTCTTGCAGTGAAAATCACTATCAGCTTTGTAAAAATAAATAAATAAAAAAGCAAGAAATGGTCAGCTCTGGCTTGCACATTCAATAAAAGCAGCAGGGCTTCTTTCATCCAAAGCTGTGCTCTGCCTTTCTTCTGCCTCTACACAGGGTTCCTCAGTTGTGCCTGCTTTCAGGCTGTTCACTTGCCAATCTGAAAGGACCCAGATTTGTGCTTAAACTGTTTGTCTGGTACTAATCTTTTGAGTTTAGTGCCCTTGATAATAATGATGAGCAAACCTCAAAAAATTGTGGAGGTTTCATATGGATAAGCAGCCAGGAGATTTGATGCCTTAGCCAGACTTTGAAGCTTTCTTTGATCTCTCCACCATTGCCCTTCCACTCTCTTGTAACATTCCTAAATTGGCCTAGTGACTTTGGCCCTAATTCTTTTCTCCCGCTTTTTACAGACAGTTTCTTCCCTTCATCCAAAACCAACCGGCTTTGATCATCTGGTCACAGAATTGCTCCCTGCCTCTGTTGGAGACAAGATGTTCAGGGATCTTTTGCTTTCCCTCTGGGAAAGAGAAAAGCACAGAGGGTGGATGTTCTGTAGTAACCAGAGATGGCAGAGGTTAACCTGATGGTCTCCAGCAAGCCTGGCAGCCACAGTGTGCCAACTACCACAATGATGTGTAGCTTTTGATCATGCTTTCTTTATTCATATTCTTCTTGAATTAGTTTTTTGAGAGTCCATATAGTTTTGGAAAGACTGAATTTTATTCCTCTGAGTCACAGTGGAGAATGTCTTGCTGGGCAAATGATGGGACTGATTTTAGACTCTGTCCATTGATATATTTAGAAACAATTTCAGGGCTGGATTCTGTGACTTATGGTATAGAGGATAGCAGACAGAGGATCATTCAGTATCCTTTGTTATTCACTCAGTAGCCTCTGTTAATCAGAATGTCAAGCTGGATTATCTAACAGTTCTTCTGCATTTAAAATGAAAGATTGGAGTAATCTGTAGTCCTATAGAAATGTAAAACCTTTTTTTCTGGACATACTTTAAACCATTTTGTTTCAGTCTATACTTGTGCAACACCACTGCAGTGAAAGAAATTGGTATACTCTGAGTGAGAGCAAAATTTGACCTTCCATTCATTGCTTTATAACTCAATTGTAATTCAATCTTCACTCTCTGTATATGGTCTCTGTCAAGTTTAATGCATTAATGCCGCATGTGTTACATTGGTATTCTAGAAGTTAAACAATCCTTGTTAGATTTTTAAGCTAACCTCTTGCAGTAGTGTTCATTTTATGTCAACAGGGCAGAGGATTTAATATGAAATTCTGGCACTTTGACTAATGCAGGTTTTTTTCATTTCTTTCCACTAATTTAATGAAGACGACCATTGTAGCCTTTTAGGAAAACATGTGCAGCCTTAGGCAACCTTAAAGGTAGGAGTAAACTGTCAAGTATAAAACCAGAGTGAGAGAAAGAGTTTGTATACTTGGCTTGCAAATCATGAAGATCAGACAGTGGTTTGAATAAGTACGTAGAATATCTGTGCAACAAAGAAACGGGTAGACAAGAAAAAAGACCAGTATCTACTCAGTCTTGTCTAGCCTTCATGGCTGGAAGCCGGTCTGACAGCTATAGAGAACTGGAGTTTCAAAGACGTCTAACATAGCTGGAGAAGATAGCCATATGAAGCAGAAAAAGAAGAGCATAAGCCCAGCTTCCTACCCGGCAGCTACAGTTGTGTTTTTTGACAATGACAGTTCCTTTATACAGGTTCCTTTGCCTTACAGCAGTCCTTTTCCTAGATATGGCATATTGCCCAGCAAAAACCTGATTTCAGGAGTATAGGGTTAGGATAGGATTACAGAGCCATATAGAGGAAAAGCATTGTGTAGAGCAGAGCACAGCTTTGAATGAAAGACTGGGGAGCAATATTTATGGTCCCGTAGTGATGAATAATAATCTTTCAAATATACATATAGAACAGATGCTAAATTACAAGGTTTCTTTAAATGTCTACGTTGCTCTTACATTGTGGCCTGGGCAGCAAGATGTAATTTTGCTTCTTACCTTGAGGTAGGTTTTTGGTATGGAAACGGTGATTCTCAAGAAACCCTGAAGTTCAACAACTTGGAAAAGTATTCCAAATATCCGAGGGAACTTGTTATCTGATCTCATTGGTAGCACTAATACTAACTGCCTACACTGTCCTAGTATATTGCTGGATGGAGGCATAACTCAAGATTACCCGTTTCATTCTAATAAGTAGACCCTTATACAGGGCAATACTGTCTTAATGGGCTACTGTTAGCTCTCTTATGGCTGCTCTGTAATATGGTAGTTCCAGGAACTCTTCAAGGCATCACAATCCAGACATTGTCACCTGGAGAATCAACCTGCCTGCTCCTTGCTCTGGCTGCCTTGGCCCATCCCCTTCCTTGTGCTGGCACAAATGTTTGTGTGTTCAAGTGGTTCAGGGAGTTGCTTTGGGTTAAAACCAACCATTTTTTGCTGGTTATTTTGTTGTCTGGTGTTTTTTGTCTGTTTGGTGTGTTTTTGCCAGGCCTACTCCTTGATCCCGCTCACAGCAGAGTTTCACAAACTCTTGTGAGAAGAGAGAGGGGCATGAAAGACATGAAAGGTGGGAGAACCTTGGGAGAGGTTCTGGGCCAGCCTGTGACTATGACCATAGACTTGTCCTGACTCCATGTAAATAGAGGAATGGTTTTCTGCCCTTTTGCAAGATTTCTCACAGACATTCACTTGGGAAAGTGGTTCACCTTCTCTCCAGTTTTATAACATGAAATGAGGGTATCCACACTGGCCAGCTCTGAAGGCTCTGAATTTCACGTAAGTGCCTGCAGTGGCCTAAAAGGGATGGTGTGTGTTATCTCCCAAAGCATCATTTATGTTGGAAAGAATTTGGAGGGTCAACATCATTACAAACATGAGAAGCAAAACAGGCAGTCACAAAATAATTGTCATTGTAACGCATCCATACATCGGAATAGAATTAAGATTATGTTCAACTTAAATTTACGTATTTTCTGACTGGGAATTAACAATGCATTCAACAGTGGAATGCTCAGCAGTGCTCAGTATTCTCCAGTGTGACTCATTTGTGTAGAACAATATCCAGGAGGAAGGATCAAATTTTTTTCTTTTATTGGCTATTTGCATTGTCCTGGAATGGAAATGAATGCATGATGATCCACTGTCTTCATTGTAATAAACAATTTTTCATTACAATTTATACTGTCAAAAGAGTTATATTACTGATTCTTGGGCATTGTCTCTGACACCAGGTAAAATGGATTGTATTTAAAATAATAGTTTTCCAATTATTTATCCCTGAAAATGAAAACAAATATTAAACATAATTGTGCTAATTTGTGTCTTTAAAACCCTTTCATTTCTAATCATCGGCACAACTATAGAATAGAAATGGAAAAAAACTGTCAATATAAAAGCTTTCTTCCAATATTCCTGCTATGCAGTCACAGCGCGGCAGTTCTTATGCTGAATTATTGCATATAGCTTTCAGATAGCTCTGGCTTTTAATCAACAGTATCTGTTCATAACTTGGCTTTTTATTGTGCCCTGAAATTCTGAGCGAATAGAAGTCCTTCTGCAACATAAGACTTCATAACAATGCATTTGACAGTAGAGTACTTCCATTCATACCATGGCTCTTGTGGTCTAGGATCTATCTCAAATGATAGTGGTAAATTCCTTTTAGAAGGTAACAAATTGTTGATCACACTAGTGACAGTTGAAGTGAACAGCTGCAACAAAAAGCAAGTTATCATGTCAATTTGCAGTGGGATTTCTTACATGACAAAAGATTGCCCAGGTAAGTAGGAGATGCCCTTTTAAGCCATAAATGTTTGCATTTTAAAATGAAACCATGATTAGAAATGCTCCTTAAAAAGCCAGCAGTAATAAATTTGTTTTTCTATGGGCTTTTTCTGATATATCATCTTTTTGCTGTGAAATCTTAGATATTTTAATGTAGTAGTTTGAGACAGACATGCAGCTGCAGTCCGCAGAAAATGTCACAGAATCACAGAATGGTTGAGGTTGGAAGGGACCTCATCTAGTCCAACCCCCCTGCTCAAGCAGGGTCACCTAGAACATATTGCCCAGGACCGTGTCCAGATGACTTTTGAATATCTCCAAGGATGGAGATTCCACAACCTCTCTGAGCAACCTGGTCCAGGTTGCCTAAACCCTGAAAAACAAGGAATTATGTATCCTAATGATTAAAAGGTTTTGATGTAGAGCTACTGAAATGAAAATTTTGATTCCTAAACAATGCTTATCATGCTTGAATTAAATAGATATGTTCAAAGAAAAACATCCTTAAGCCATAGATCATCTTGTCATAGATTGACTTGATTAACCAAGATATTTTTAAATACCGTGTTTTTATGTTATAGCCAGAAAATTCCTAGTCGAAATAAAGTTAAATTCCCCAACACAGAAGGACATAAGCTATTCATGAAGTATCTGAAAGAAAAAAAGTAATGGTATATGAAGTAATTTATAATATAAGCAAACTTTCACCAGTGCATATGAAAAGGAAGGAAAAAAGCTCCCTGTTAAAAGTATGTATAAGCAAATGTATATAATTAACCACACTTGGCTCTAGTTCAGAAAATCATATAGGCCCACATTTATCTTTAACAGGTGTTTACGTTCATAGTTATTTAGCAGAGTACATAAATGTTCTTAAAGATATATTTATATATATATTTCTTACTGTTTTCTGTGAAGCACAGCTTCCGGGAAAGAGTAGCAGCAGATGTCATGGAGTACAATAAGATAGCCAAAACCATCATCATCATGTGGAATTATAAATACAAATTTAACTTGAAAAAGGCACACAAGAAATTTCTTAGGAAAGCTTCTTTTAGGGCTCATAGCTGGAAGAGGGTGATATCTCACTATTCCTGTACTTTAGTCGAGCAAAAAGAAGAACAGTGACGGTGCCTTCTCCTCTTCCCCCGCGTTTCCCAGGGCTGCTCTGCAACCGCGGCCCCCAAAGGCGAGCGCTCCCCAGGGATGTGGGGCGAGCTGGGGGGTGCAGGTGGAGAGCCACCCGTGGCAGAACGGAGTTATGCACGAGGTACCTGGGAGGAGGAACGTGGGACAAGGCTGGAGCTGCAGCACTGAGAAGCTGTAGCGAGGCTGGGGGAGGTCGGGAAGCATCAGGATGTGCTCAGGGTTGCAAGGGGCCGTGGCTCCCTCTCAGGTTTGGCTGCGCTCTCACTTCCCACAGCCTGAGCTGCTCCATGCAGATGCATCTTTTTTGCTGTTCTGTTTTCTTCTCCTTCTGCCTGGTCTTAAAGTTAAAAAAACCCTCCACAAGTGTGAAAGTGCACCATCTGCCTTTGCTTGCATGTGCTTTCCTTCTCTCCAGCTTCCCCAAAATCTCAGTGGTCCTGTTTTTCCAAGTCCAGCCTCAAACACCTGGCTTCTTTAGAGGGAGGTTTTAAACCTTTCAGGTTTCAATCACTTGGATGGAAGCTGGACAAAAATAGTTTTAGTTACAATGTGATTGTGTTATTGTCTCTAGTTGCTCCCATTTGAATGGGTAATCATTAATATTTAACAGACTTTCATTATCCTGAGGCTTGAAGGTATGTGGCACTGTTTTGATGGCCTGTTACTGACGTGTACAATGAGGCATTAAGTGACACAATTGCTATGTGAGAACAACCAGAATTCATAATGTGTACAAGGAAAATGTCTTAACTTGTGATAGGAAGCTGATGCGTAATATTTCAAGCAAAAGATTTCTAATAATAGCCAGAAAAAACATGTGAAAATTAGGTCAAGTGAAACAAATCCCACAGCTTTTTTCAGTGTAACCACTAATGAGAAATTAGAGAAGGCATTAGATGTAGTACATTTTAAATTTCAATAAAGAAGTCAATACTTTAGCATATAGGCTTAAAATAATTGGATAAATGCCAAATATTAAAAAATAACAATTTCTGAGAATCAAATTGATTCATAAAAAGCCCACACATGGAACAGTCATTATTTATTATTATTTGTATCATGGTATTGCTAAGTGCTCAAGTCCCAGACTAGTGCCAGAGTACAAAATATAGAACAAAAATACTTCAGGCCCTCAAATATTTCCAACTGGTGATTTCCAAGGTGGACCAGCAGTCATTATCCCATGTGCCTGATGCCTTACTGCATACTGTAGTTTTCCAACTGCTAAGCTACTTGTGGGAACATAGCAATATCAGGTGTAGATGTGAATATGTATCTATTTGTACATACATATATATGTAACCTGAGTTCCTGAGGGACTCAGGACCTGAGTTCTACTTGCTACCAATAGCTTTGTGCAAGTCAAGTCTCCTTGTGCTTCACTTTGCCAATTTCTAAACTGAGAATACGTATAGTGATCTCCTTGCTGCAGTCCTTTAAAATGTACTGTAAATGTAAAAATGTAGAATGTAAAAATGTAAAAAAATCATAATGTATTGTTCATAGAAATTGGCATGAGAAGAAAGTAAATGGTTTAGCATATAGCCTACAGGAAGAAAACTAAGGAGGTAGAGGGTAGGAATAGAGAAGTCATAGAAGAGAGTCATGGGGAATGGGATCATAAAATAGAGAATAGAGAGAGCATGAGGAAAAAATAAGGAAAATTAACACAGAAAAATCAGCTAAGAAAAACTAGGAAATACAAACAGATAAAAGATGCAGAAGAAGAGAGTGAATAGGGAAAACAAAGAAAGAAAGAAGCAGGGAAAGGGCAAAGTACATCTTCCTTGTTGGTATATTTTATTTAGACTTTATTCACATTTGTTCAAATCTGTCTTCCAGGGCTGCTTTCAGGAAGTGATTTATCCTGTAGTCTTGTATGGCCAGCAGTTTTTTTTCTCATTCTTACAGAAGCAAAGCTTCTAAAAATGCTTCACTGCGAAAGATCCAGTGTGCTGGAGCCTGGCCTTGTTCGCTGAAACATGCCATGAGATCAGGTGAGAGTAATGCTGTAGAGAGCCATGCTCACACTGGTGGCCTCCTTGAGCTGTGTCAGCTTGTAAAGTTTCCATATAACACTGAATCTTTGGGAATTTCCTGGTTTCTTATAATAGTTGTAGGGTTTTCAAGATGAAGAAAAATCATTTTGTTTTCCCACATGAAAATTTCAGTTCAGTCAAAAGTTGTTCTCCGTTAATAAAAATTTCTCACATTTTCACTGGTTCAAGTTTCATGTCTTTTGATGGGTTGCACAGGATTTACCCTGTGGCATTTACATTCTCTTAAATATGTAGAGATGTGTCTCACCCTCAAAAATCTCCCGCTGTTGCTGTCACTTAGCTCTTGTGCAGTTAGCACTTTCAGTCTTTCTTCATAAATGAATTGTTCTAGCTCTCCTTCTAGTTTTTTCAGATGCTTTCTCCTGAATCCCAGTTTATTAACAACTTTTTTGGAAGGATATGATCATTCTCAGCTCTGTGGCTTAATCTTCTCTGTTTTAGTAACCTTTTTTGGGGCAACATCATATTTCAGGTTTAAATCTGAATCAGACTGGGTGCTGTGTACAATCCTGGCCAGTCTTTTGATACATGTATTGCATGGTTGCTGTTACATTGTCACTGCCCCTCATATCTGTTGTTAGGCTCCCCCTTTTCTTTTTCTTCCAGAAATCATGATAACTTTTTTTTATCATCAGAATCAGATTTTTGAATTCTGTACATATGGAAATGGAGATACTTGTTTCAGTAGTACCACTCTTTCCTCTCTCTTATTTGGCCCCTTATCTCTAGACTGTTTTTTTCTGAATCCCAGTTTCTGTTAGTTAGCCACGAGGCTCTCAAGGCTTCCTTCTCAGTATCACACACGTATTTTCTCATTTATCGCGCATCTTGAATTTGTATATTGAAATTTCAGTAAATATATTTCAGTCCTGTATTTAATTTCATCTGCTGCTTTGAATTTGCATGTGGAAATCCATGCTAGAATGTGTATGTCAGGAAATGTCTCATCCACTCTGTATTTTGTAGTTCTTTAAGGTTCTCCCTTGCCATAAATCCAAACTGTCCTTTAAATATGCCATTGCCATATCTTTTCATTGAACAGAAATGTCAAATTCACCCGTCTTTCCTCCTTGAATCCTCAGTGTGTTTTCATTGCAAATTTTTGAATCCCAGAGTTGAATCCCAAAGAGTTCCTTGTATGTTAAGCAGCCAGTTAAGTCTCTTACAAAGGGTGTAATTCTGTAAAGTAAATACTGATCATTATTACACTGTACTGAAGATACTGTGAGCTGAGGTCCTCAGGACCTCAGAGCATATGTTCAGCATCCTGCAAGCTTGTCTAAATATTTCAAGATTTTTCATAAAAACTGCATTCTGTGCAGTGTTCCAAGATGCTGGTGTGAGCTTCTAAAACACTTCTGGCTATCTGGATCAAATTTTCTTACAATATCTTTTAGCTAGCTGGAACACACTTGATAGATCAGAACTCCATAGCAGTAGGCACTGCACAAACCTGGGGCCAGGAGTGCCAGTCTCTGCCTGGATGATGGACACCTGAAGACAGCAGTTGATGAGAACATATGGGAGAGTACCAGGAGACAGGGACGATACTGAGCAACATGAGAAACAGTGGCCTCAGCGTGTCGTTAGCCCGGTCTCTGCCAGCATTTGGCGGGCATCTGGTCAAAGGAGGGTGACTGCAGCATGGCTTTGAGAAATTGTGTGACCCCACCAGCCTTATCCACTGCATGTGAGGTTCATGCAGGGGGTCTGACTGAACTCAGGGAGGTGGCTTGTGGGTGGAGCGAAGCAGAGRTCTTAAATTTGTCCATGATAATGGAGAAAAGAGCTAAAGGAGGGTGAGAGTGAATGTTAAGAAATCTGCTTTAGCCATGCTGAGTTTGAATTGTTAGCTAGGCAGTTGTAAGGGAAGGCAGAGAGATTCTGTCTTGGGTAGATACAGACATATCTGGTGTAGAAAGACAGCTCAGTGAATTGTTGCCCAGAAATTAACTTAACACACTCTGCTTATGCACAGTGAGTCAACAAAATACACCCAGAAGAACAAGCGGCTCCTTCCTTCCATGTAGAACTCCTTAGATTTTCAAATACTTTGACATGACTTCACTCAGATTAAATTAATGTTACTTTTTCCCAAAGTGGCCTGGTCGGTATTAAGGGTCCATAGTACGTGTGCATAGTACAATATCATGCCATGGAAGGTATTGGAAGGAGCTCTGAATGGATGAGGCTGAATGCTGGAATCAGCTCACTTCCATCGTGACTCTCCTTACGGTGGGTTGGGCCTTGCCAAGCACCGCAGCCATGCTGCCCATCTGCTTCTTGTGCAGAGCTGCCAGGGTATCTCACAGCACTGCATGGATGCTGCCCCCAAAACAACACAGCATGTTTGTGAAATGGGAAGTGGGCCAAAGAAGTAGCTCAAAAGAGGAAAAGTAGGCCAAGTCTAGTCAATACCTTCTCCTGCAACACCTATGCAAAGCTGAGCAATTGAAAATGAATCTCTCAGGCAAGTGAAAATATAACCTGAACAGTATGGGCTTTTTGTTTCTTTGTACAGGCTAATACTGGAGAATTTTCATATTTTCTTGTATGTAATCAGCATCCTTCTCTGAAATTGCAGTCACTCATAATCCTGTATTCCAGTGAATAACTGCAGAAATTCCAGGCATTTTCTCTGGTTCCTTAGAAATTTGGTTTTGTACCTGAAACCTATCATCATGTTATGGTTCCCTATTTGCAGATGTGTCAAATTGGGAAAAAATATGTATGATGTGAGATTTGCATTTTCTAAGGGCATCTTTTCTGTTCCAGACCTGTAATTGTTCATCACTCCTAATTACAGATTGAAAATTATATGAATAACTGCCTATTTTATTCACAAAACTGCATATTCTGCTCGATTGAAATGCACGTTTTTGGGACTGTAACCCCAAATCTATAAATAAATGTTAATTTTGCGTACTGAATAAATTGGTTTTCTTGTTGAAGAATTGATTCTCTTCACAAAATATTCATTCACTTTTGATTCTCTTCACAAAATATTCATGTAGTCTATGACTACACAACAGATTTGTAAGATACATTCCATAAAGAAGCACTGTATCTTAAATTCTTACATTTAGAGTTGTTTATAGGAGCCAGAGAAGTTCTTTTCTAAAGCTTCATCTAACATTGCAGCAGTCTGAGGTTTCTGATGGCTTTTCAGATCAACAAGATACAGGTTTAAAAAATCCATTTCAAAGCAACAAGACTACCCTGAAAATTTGCGTTAGGTTTAGAGCTGTAGCTTTCTCTTTGATCTCTTCTATGAATCTGAGACTCTATATGAGGGAACACAGATGCTGCTTGAGTATTTTTGAAGTGAAATACTTAGTGGATTAGGAAACGAACCAAGCTGTGGAATGCCAATGAAATTACTAGTGAACCAAAATTAACAGCGTAAAGTGCATTTAAATAAACTGAGCTAGATTCAACAGGGAGAGACAAAATTTGTCAAGTTGCCTTTTTGTTAAATTGGACTGGTTTAAAAAAATGAAACATCACTCAGTTTTCATCAAGGAGTAGTGAGGGAAAAAGCACTCGTCTCTCCAAGGAAAATAGTTGTTAATTATTGTTCTTGTTAATGGTGCGTTTATAAAATGTACTCTGGGCAAATGCAAGCTCTCTCTGAGCTGACCTAAAGCTGCGCAATTGCCAAGATTCGTCTAATAAATGCTGCCAGGAGAGTTTATCTTAGTTTATTAGCTTAGGTTGGAGTTGCACTACAGTAGTTGCATAGGCTTTTTTTGGCTCAGAACAAATTCAGATCTGCTCAGGATATTGCTTGTAGTGACTCCCTTAGCGAACAGTGATGTAAGATGCTCTAGCTCAGCAGTGTATGTATTCACAAAGAAACATTTAAAATCTCTGAAATAATAACATGTTCTGCAGGAAAACAAAATCCGTTTTGATTGTTGGCGTGCCTGAATGTTGTGTTTACATAATTGTAATATTAAAATAAACATAATCAGGTGAACATAATCAGGTGAATTGAACACGATCATAAATTTAGTCTCCCTTTCCCTTTTGAGGGTGCTAGATGTCCAGCTCCCTACCGGTCAAGACAAGGAAGAATAGAGGGGGGCTGAAACTGCCTGCCTGAACCTCTGCGTAAGCACAGGGGCTCGAGTACCGAGCCGCTTGAGCGCTAAGCACCACCGTCATGGAAACACGAGACCTATCTGCTCTGGGTGTGCAGAAACATCTGACATGGTCCTGCATGAAAGAGCCACGAAACAGGGAGCTTAAAGCAGAAGCCCCTGAGCTGGCTTCATGCAGTTCTGCTCACTGAATAGTGGTGCGTGAATCTTTGGCATAAGAAGCAAAAGTGAAACCCTATGTCACCCCTTCATGTATTTGAAGATATTGCTCACATAAACATAGACAACTAGACTAAAAATCTTGGCTTCTTGAAAACTTGCTGTATAGATTACGCTGTATTGATTATTCTTGTGTCTCTCTAATACGTCATAGAATTTGTTGGAAGTATGGTTTGACACTGAAGGTCATAGACCCCACCTTTTAGGAAATCAGGATCAGATATGGTTTAGGTCAAAGTGTTGCCAAGGTCATAAGGAAAAACAACACAATTTTCTGAATGACAACATAATTCTTATATGGAAGTTGCTGCGCAAATTTGCCATATCTAACATTGTGCTATCAGATGAATGGGTTTGTGTAATAAATGTTATAAAAATATTGCTGTACTTGTGTTTGATGCTAATTTATTTATTAAATATATGCAGTAGTATAATAGTGACAAAAATGAAGGAAATTAATTATGATTGTTTTCATTCATGTGATCTCATTTGCTTTCTTTAATGCTGGGAACTTAAGAATGATATGGTGAGTCTTACAATTAAACCAGCCCAAAAATGGTGACAGAATTTTGTCTAGCTCTAGCTTAATTAGGCCTCACTTTTGTAGCCTTGAGTCCACCGCCAATGAGAATAGAATATGATATGTACCATTCTGCCATTATTTGCTATGGCCTGTCACTCAAACAGCCAAAATTCCGGGTTCATGTGTCTATAATGCTGACATGTCAGTTTAGGTACATATTTTCTGCCTCATGTCCTTTGAATAATAAAAATACTGATATTAATGTACTGGCCTCACTAACAGTGCCATCTCTTTCAGCAAACTAAAATGAGTCACTGATTTTTCTTTTATATACTGGACATCATATAGCTCAAGAGATCAGTTCATATGATAAATTAGCTGTCATCCAAGTATAAATAAATTTTGCCAGAAATACCTTCCATGTTCTTATCCCTGTTGACAAATAATATGAGCGAAATGACAGATTATGTGGGTTCCCATTAGATTTTGATGATGTAGTTGTATCTTATCTTGGTGCTTCCTTGGGTAGTTTCATTCTGTATGCAGTCAGGTTTTACTCTCTCCAAAACATCTGCATCTGTCTGGCTTCAGTCCTTTGAGTCTACGAGGAGAGTCATGAATTACTGACAACTTAAGATAGGACCTTTACAGGAAGCTAAGTCCTAAAGTTCTTAGTGAAATTGCAACTGGCTTGACCCAAGGCATAGGGCTGGAAATACTGGGCAGGAAGACCTAAGCTCCTATGTGTGGACTAGCCACTAAATGCATAGGGCAGAGTGCCCACCTCATGCAATGTCAGTGGAACTGCTCTCCCTAAAAGAAATGTTGAGGTGTGACTACCACTCCTTGGCAGCTTTCAGGCTCTCTGCAGGAGTGAGCAGAAATTTGCTGGCCATCCTTGTCTACATTATATTTCTCTCTTCACAGTGCATTTCATCCAAATCTGTTAAACAGTGTCAGGATGAGAGCATTGAGAAAACTATGTCCTCTAGCAGTCAGAAATCGAGTCAGATGGTCAGATATGACTCCCATATCAGCATGGTAAAGGAATCTGAAGGGAACAGACTTCTCTCTAGCAAGTGATGGAAAAACTAATGTCAGAGGTATCTGTTGTGATAATATAATTGAAGTATGGACAGGGATCCCTCAAGCCTTGGCCTTCATTTTACCTGGATTGTAATAGAAATGCTTTTTGGTGGTTAGGGGTCAATTTGAGGTTTATCTGATTATTTAGAGATAGGATGGAATAGAACACCATAAACAGTTATTTATCTTTAGGAAAGAGGGATAAAAAGTAAACCTTGTAAGGCACCAAAAGAAGTAGTTAAAGTACTAGAGCAAACAATAAGGTGGGCAATCTACAAGTTTTTAAAAGAGATTAATGCACAAAGGCGGCATGTATTCATAAAAATAAATCATGTCAAGCTAACTTTATTTCTGCCTTTGATGAGATAATAAGCTTCATAGAAAAGGGGAGTAAAGGGGACATATCTCTTGACTTCAGCAAAGCATTTGACATTACTCCACATCAGAAAAAAGTGGTGTGGTTAATGCTTTTGAAATTGTTAGACAGATGGCTGACTAACCACAATTGAAGAGTAATTATTAATGCAGTTCAGGCAAAATGCAAAGTGCATTCACATCATAGAAGGATTGGAGCTTTATCTAGCATTAAACAGATACAGATATTCACCATCACCCCCTCAAAAATGGCGGTATAACGTGCTAATACTAACTAGAGATTTTATGTCATGTCAAGTCTGTACAGCTGCATGCTCCTGAATACAACAGAGGTGATGGAGGGGAAGTCAGTGAGAAAGAATGAATTAATTACTAAGTTAATTACTAACTAATCTTTCTTAAGTTGCAGGAAACTACAGTACAGTTTACTATCCCTTAGTAGTAGTCCTAAATCAGTCTTCTCTTCTGTTTTGCCTATCAACACTCTTAGGACTACTCTGCTATTTTGTCTTACCCATTTTCTCAGACCTACCACGAGTTCTGTCTGTCTCATCTCCTGGATGTGTCAGCACACACTGTCCATGCCTTCCTAACCTGCCAAATTCTTCTGGACTGACTTTGCATTTGGTCCCCCAAACCTTTGTCCTGTCCCCTGGATTCATTCCATCAGTGGGACGCAACCCTGCTTGCTGCTCCAACTTGCCCTTATGATCATCCCTTTCCAGCCTCCTGTCTTTTCCTCATCGCTGGCATTCCTGAAACTCCTTGAGAGGGCTCTGCTCACATGGTACACAAGGAAGCCTTAGATGTCAGGTTCCTTGATGGCAGGTGTCAAATTCTGCAACATTTCTAGTTAGAGGAAGTCACTCAGATGTGTTGCTCTGCTTGCTCACCTGCAGTCTCTCTCCTCTGAGGCTGGTCTATGGCTTGGAAAATATTTTGGCTGTGAGAACTTAGCTATCCAACCAAATGGGTAAAGTAAATGGAAAAAGAATAGGTACTTTGCCTGTGGCTATGATGATATTCTTAAGTGTTACATTTCTGAGAAAGTCTGGGGATACAGACCAGCTTCCCACATGATGGAGAATGAGCCAGTGCCCCTCACCTTCCAGTAATGTTTCTTACACCTGTTTGACTTTAATGAATGATTCCCACTCTTACTCCTCATAAGGCTTTAGCATCAGGACAACCGTTCCACTTGTACCCCGGCAGTAGACCTTATTCTCATAGTTGTAACTTGTCCACTGCCACACATAAAACATCTCAGTCAATTAAACAGCTGGAGGTTTTAATTCCCATCATGAGATTCTTTTCCCTAGACAAATACATAAGAAGGTCAAACATCAAAGGTTCTAATCAGAAGCCTCTCTTTAGTCTTCATTTTTACACAACTCATTATAGTTAAATATTTTTCCTCAATAATACATCACTGCAATACTGTTTTACTTTTTGTATACTCCCTCATCTCTTGGTGTTTCCCGCTTCTCAGCTATAAATCCATTAAAATGAATGGATATGCAGTGATATAAATTTGTACTTTCCCCCCAAGRAGTCTCTTTCATGTCATTGCCCTCTTGAAGATCCAGTTTACATGCTTATGCTACAACATCTGATTTTGATTGAAATGATTGATTCATATGTATTCCAAGATTGATAGCTAAAAGTCTAAGAGATGGTGAGAGACAGTAAAGAAAAAATGGAATTTAATTAACTCTTTTGTACCTTTACAAATATGCAGATAAGACAAGGGAAACATAGGTTTGAAATACTCAGAGATGTGTGCAGGAATGTTCAGCATATACACTGAACAGCTGTTCTGAAACTGTGCAGGGGGCAATTTTTTTCTATGTATCTTTGGAATGAACCCATCAGAGATTAAGGGAAAGGCATCTTCTATGAGTTTAAGACAACCCTATCAGCACAGTAGGTCTGTACAGTCCCCAAAGCTACTTATATTCTGGTAATACTTCAGATACAGACTCTGGATTCCCACTATCACTGAAATTTGATATTGGCTCAGATTTTATAAGAATATGTTTTTATATGTGATGAAAATATAAGCATGTCCATGTTTTGTTAAAACATTACTCTACCATGAAGAAATTTGCATAAAGAACTATTTAATGATGATTTTTATTTAAAGATTATTTGTAAGTATTCCCAGTACTATGTGCAAGTTTTCCATGTATTGAAAGTTTCATTGTGTTTTATCAAAATGCAGTTAATTTTTGAAGTTAACTGTTGTTGACCCTACTGCCTACAATGCCCTTGAGATTTAACCCTGTGAAAAAGGGGTTATGGAATTACATGAAATTATAAAACCTGGTCTGTGCTCTAGCTAGTTTAAGCTAGCTTAAGCTGACTTGCAGGATGAAAAGGGGCTAGAGTTTCACAAAGTATTATCTCAGTTCTCTTCTTACCCATTTTTTCAACACTCATAGGCCTGTATTCTCTTGCCTGAAGCATGCCTCTTCCTTCTGGTCTATCTAAAGTAAGAGGCATTTACTATATCATTTTGCATGGCAATATCTTCAAACAAACATTTGATAGAGCAATTCATACAACTCCTACCATTTTTTGTCTGTTGTTGATGTTTTTCCCAAATAAGGAAATCTTTTTATGGGCATGTGCTTAATATTCCACCAGCTATGCTGGCATCATGCAAGAAAAGCTTTCATTGCCTGAATCAAATTCAGCTCTCTAGACAAAGTGCTCAAGTAAACAATTACTTCCTGGGATATTGGTTGATTACTACTTTGAGAATTTGTCACTTGTCAAAGTTGCGTGATTGACAGACCAAATATTTAAACAGCACTTAAACACACTATGTCCGAACTTGCATAATGCTTGCATATCCAACTATCATATACCAAAGCAGCAATTTATGTTTTCACTTTGTACTTAGGATCATATTATTGATTTATGTTCAATTTCTTGCTGACTGTCTAGAAGCAAGTGGAATATGGGAATTTTAATGTAGTAAACACTGCATTTGAAAGGGTTCTTGAGAGTCAGGTTCACCTAAATTCTAAAGCATTTATTGGAAATGCTGGGAATGATCAGACTTTGCAAATAAATTGAGCTGTCATTCGTGTGATACTGCAGGGCTCCAATCCAGCTTCCCATTTTCTGCCCTGAGACAGGTAGCTGTCTGCCACATACAACATTATTTTGTGAAAAAACATCATTTCAGTATTATCAAGGCAATTCAAATATAGGTAATAATTACATAAATATGAAAATATATTTTAAATTATAATACCTAATTTCAAAGATGCAAGACAAAGATTGTAACTAGTTCAATAAAGACATGGAAACATAGATAAATACAAGTTACTACGAGATTAATACAATTAATTTGATAACAACTGCTTGGTAAACTCAGATAAGAAGGGCTTGACTTGATGATGGGAAATGTGAGGAATCTGAAGGGGAAGCCAGGTCAAGGATGAGGCCAGGCTCCCCCAGTGTCCTTCCAGATCCCGTCCAGACAGAAGATGAAGGAGATGGAGCAGGCAGTCAAGAGACTGGCTCAGAAGAGGCATGGACCTGCCGACCACAGTTCTCTGCTTGTGGAACAAGAAGCAGCAGTTTGAACGCTTTCTTACAGTGTCTCCGCTACACCCCATTAGCTCCTTTATCTATTTTTCCTGAGCCTTCCCTACCCCTGCAGCTTCATTCCCTTGTGTCCTCCTCAGTCATAGGAAGGGTATGTGGGAATGAGGAATGTTGGGCCAGTTGGGAAGCACTTTTTTTTTTTTAATTACATTTCTCTAGCCTAGGTTGAAGAATACAGTGAGATTTCAGGAAGGATGCTTGGCACCTTAAAATTACTTCTGTAGCCATTACTGGTGATGGTTCAAACCTGATCTATCTCCATAGTAGCATTTAGATTTTTTTCCTTTTCACATTTGACTATATTGTCTCTTTTAGTCTAATTTGGTTCAATGCTTACTAATGCCTAACAGCACTTGCCTGACTTGTACTGAAAAGTCAGTCTCTTTCCCTGTGGTTATAAACTACACTCTGTAGTATCCGTTTAGCGCCATTCAATTCTGGCTAGTGATTGGTGCTTTTCCATCTTAGCCACAGTACCTGTTCTGTCAGATATTTTTCCCACTTATTGTTTTTTCATAGAATGATGTATGTGGATGATCTGTTTTGATATGAAGTCAGAACACTGCAGTCTCTTTTCAACCAACAAGTAACTTGCTGCCCTTTATTTGAAGAACTGGAAGTGGCTGAATGCAGACTTACTTGTTTGATAACATATTTCCTGTCTGTATCTACAGTTAAAGTCTGGTGCCTTTGAAATAGCTATTTTTTATTTTGGCTCAATAATATCTTTCCAGATGCATGGATTATGATCACAGCCAGAGACAGGCCCATTTTCATTCAATCTTTCCTCTAACCACACATTGTCTTAGCCTGGAATAAATTGATTTTATATAGTTTTCTTAAAAAGCCATGCAAAAATAGAAACCCCGTTTCCTACTTTTGGTCTCTGTGCTACACTTTGCAACAGAGAAGAGAAAAAGAATGCTGAAACTATGACCGTGGTGAAAACTATGAAAATGAGAAATTGGGGATAAATGGCTTTTTGTTCTCTTTTCATGAGAACCACAGTGTATGGTTCAGTCTCCATCTGTTTGGAAAAAAATCTGTCTGGAAATAAATTGTCTTATAACTTCCTTCCCACTCTGAGTTTCTAATTCCAGCAGTGAGTGCATGCAGTCCTGGTTCCCAGGAACACCTCTTCTTGCCATTTTGGGAGAATGCAGCCACCATTGGAAAAAAAGCTCAGAAAATGGAAACATTGCATCTTGGAGATTGAAGAGCCACATTAAACCACACAAGGGCATACCTTGGTTGAGGCTACCTTCAGGTCTGTCTGTGCAGATGAAATTTATTTTCCAACTAATCCCTTAGCTTCTTTTGCGCTTTCAGGGCCAAACCTAGCCTTTGCACAGCTGTACACTATGTCTATATTAGCAAGTGGTGAAACATGATGGGAGTGGATTTGCAGAGTAAAACAATTGATACTAAGGTCCCAACGTCCACACTATACATATTCAGGAATTTTACTGCAAACAGACTCTAATTTGGTCCAGTAGACTGAACACCCACTACCGGTGGGAACCCATTACATGCACTCTTGGAGAACATCTTCAGGTTCATGTGCTCTGAGATGATCGGTAGCATGAACCAAAGCTCATTGTGTGATCAGGGGATTGTTTCAAAAGTGCATTCCTGGTCTGACTGAAAATGCTAATGTAGATGTGCAGTATGAACTCTTTTACCAGGCTGTGAACCTCTTAAAGTTTGAGGGCTAGTGAAATCCCAAGATCTGGGCTTGAAGGTATAGTCTGTAATATAGAAGAAGCTGAGAATATATCCTAAATCATGCTACCTCCTGGGTTTCAAGAACACTTAAAAACCTATACAGTTCATAAGATGTATTTTGTATTGTGTTATATTTTAAGGCCTCATCCATTTCTCCATGGGCAAGTTTTAAGCAGGCAAGGTAATTATGCTAAAGTGCTAGTAGTATTTGAATCACAGAGTAGACATTTTCATGTTTTTATGCAAATACAGATCAGCGCTTATCTCTATAATTTAGAAAACTGTTTTCTTTGCCAAAGTGGTTTGGAAATCTGTGACTCCTAATGGTATATTTTGTTTGTAATTTGCACTGGGTGTATATTGCGTTTTTTGAGCTGAAGTACAAAGGAAGTATAATGCTGAGGGCCATCCCAAAAGCTGCTCATTTATGTCTATATATTCACATCAGAAGCTTATCTACCCTCACTTCCATGGTAGGTGAGGGCATACAGCTCATTCCTCTCACACATGAAGTCATACTGTTATGGCTCTAGTATTTTCTCAATTAGAGCTTAAATGGTTTATATTTATAGGTGATCTCTCACTAGCGGTTAGTGGCAAATAGCTTTAATTGCCAAAGTCTTATGTGACCCAGTCTGCAGGCATCTACTTTTCCTTCCCTTGCACCTCAGCCACTTTCACATCTAGTATTTGAATTTTCTTTTATTCCTTTTCAATGGGTTAGTGACTGTGGGAACTCAGTCATCAAACTGTGAACTGCGCACATTAAAGGCATTAGCAGAGCCTAGAGGGCACAGGACTTGCCAGAGCTGTAAGGCATAGAGAGGGGGCGTGTTGGTTCATGTATGTGGGAGCCACAACGCGTGCCACCTCTTGTGGCCCCATGCTCAGCACTCATGGTCACTGAGACTGGTTTGAACCCTCGTGCCAGAGGCTCGGGGCGTTGGGCCGTGGACAAATGTCTGGGCGCATGTGTGTAAGGTCTTGTGAAAAGTTTTCACCTGTGAGCGTTTTGCCTAAAATGCTTATGATGAAGCACGTGATTGGTTTTCTCATGGGATACTGGTGAGCCTGATTGTAGCCAGTGCCCTTTTTGGATGGGCAGGACAGAGGGTTGCAGTTTTGCTGCAAATTTTGCAAATTTTGATGCTGAAGGGAAAGATAAGGGAGGGACACAAAGCAGTGGCTTATTGCTTTCATGGTAAGTGCATGAGACTTGTTTGCTGATGCAAAGTCCTTCAGCCCATGTGAGTCTTAAGATTTCAGTTGTGGCTGTTTTCAGCATCAGATGGGATTAGGGAATGTTTCCCTCTGTTCTTTGGTGACTTGGTAGCATTATCCCGTATTTCCTCTCCTCTCAGTCCAAAATGCTTTAATCCCTACTATGAGAAACTTAATAGGGTTTCTTGTACCCTATTCCACATTTTGTATTCATGAAGTGTCAAATATATTATGGGCATTTGCACTTGAGCTGAAGTGTGAGCTACAGTCCTTTATTTTTAAGCCTCATATTTTCTTTGATGGAAATGCATTCTGCCTTATACTTAAGATTCGTAAGTTTCTTCACACTGCTACCACGTTACTGCTTCTGATTTTTTGCACTTGTTACTAAAAGTAATTATATGAGTTTTTCCTGCCAGATACATTACTGCCACACAATTCAACCCAGTAACTTCAAACTTTGGCCACGGTGGCATTTGACCACTTGCATGATGACTTTATTGCTGTAAATATTCAGAGCCTTGAACATCCAAAGTTGTTTCATCTGTCCAGCCATGACCTTAAGACTGTAGGAGATTTTGAGAATATTTTTCCTGATACTGAAAAAGGAGAGGGATATCTGGAGATTGTGAATTTGCAAGTTTTTCATGTCATGCTACTATTTTGTGTTTGAAGTCCTGTCTAAATTGACCAATGTGCTGTTTGTTTCCAGTGCTGCTTTCGTACAATAAGAAATGCAGCCTAGTCTGATAAGTTTGTCTAGCTTAGCACGTAAGCTGTCAGAATGTCTTATATAGGCTTAACTTCTTATTTTCCAATTTCTGCCTTTGTCTCCTATATATGTAGTTGGGTGATTTCACATTTCTTGACCAGTTTTAAGCTTTTCCACCCACTTCAGAAACAGAACAAATGAAACTGGGCTCCACAAATCCAGTTCATATGTACCTTGGTTAAAAAGATGCAATTATTATGTTGTGCTCTATGTATTGTTTTCATTAACTTTTATGTTGATTGGTTATGGCAGGCAAGTTAAGGATTGGTAAGATGTATTTAAAGATATCACAAGCTTCTAAATTCCTAGGGTAAAGCCTTCTACCTGTAAAAAGAGTAGCCCACTTCAGTTATAAAAGTGACTGCTGTGAGAGCTCCATCTTCTTTTGCAATGTGTTATGGCTAAACCTGCTTTTCAGCTTCTAAGGTAACTAAAAAAGGATGCAAAGATCTTAAGAAAATTATCTTAAAATTTGCTCTTTTCTGGCCATATTTTGCACTGAAAAGATAATACTCTCTGAGATCTACGTTGGAGAAATAATAATGATAATTGATGGTCTCTAATTGTGATCACTTCATTCTGCAATGTAACTTGTAAGAAAGAGAAAAGTACTTTTACAGTTCATTTTCTTTGCTGTCTTTTAAGATTCAGTCCTGAAGAAAATGAAAAGGACAAAGTAGTGAACAGGTCTGTGTAGAGTGCATAGCTAGACTTTTTTTTATTCAAGTATTCAGATTTAGGTCTGGTAAAATATGTCGGAAATGTACATTTTGGCAAATTGTCTTGATTTAAACAGTCCAAATATTTTGTTGAAGCATTTTCTAAAAGAAATGCTTTAATTTTACTGTTTAAAAATACTTAATAATTTAAAAACAATTACTTAATAAGCCTGATGTGAACTAGAAAGTGTCAACATGAAAAATGCAGTGTTTCAGGTAAAGTAAAATGTTTCCTTTGACCTGATTTTTTTCTTTTTTAAAATTTTTCAGTTTATCAACATAATATGCACTGGTTCAACCAGAAAGAAATTGTTATTTTTACTTCCCCTCCGTGTTCAGAAGGGTGTTCTGTTTAATTCTTGGTTAAAGAACAGATGTCCTCAGCACTGTTGAGCAAGACATATAATTTCTTTTTGCCACTTTTTCCCTTCATTTTTAAGGGGGAAAATGCCAAGAATCCCTAACTGCTAAGAATATGGAACATAGTATTCAGTTAATGCTGTTAATATGTAAAGATTCTTAGCTATTAAAGTGATGGGTAGTATATAATACCCAAAGAAATGATTTGCTCTTCAAACTAGTCTAGGCTCTTTGAGTAGGTTAAAAAAACAATGGAAATTTGTTTGCTTATTTGATTTTTAATAAGATGACATTATCTCCAAGAGAAAAGGAGGTTGCAAACTGAGATGCAGAGAGAAGTAACATGTCATTAATTCCTTGGGACATTCCTTTATTGGCAGTGGAAAGGTTTTTAGATTTTTTTTCCCCAGGATGGATTTAGAGGGCTTTCTTTCATAGCCAGCACTGCAACTGATACTGTCCTTATCTGAACTATTTTTATTAGAGAAGGTTGGGGAGATACAGATAATCCAGGAGATTGTGTGATTGTATTGTCCACGGTTTGCACTTCTTGCATAGCTACACAGTTGCTGCTTCCGCCCTTCCTTCCCGATTGCCTAGTGGACTCACTAAAACCATCCTAGAAGGAAAGCAGATGAAATTGTAATTGTGATGAGAAGCTTCCTGGGGAGGCTGCCACACATTCCCTGATTATGTCTCTGATATTTCAGCACCGTACACAAAACATGCCTGAGATTTTCACTGCCTACTGTAGACTATGCTATTGATATACTTCCAGAGGGCCTCTTTTGTTTATGTATCCAGGGAATACACATGACAGATCTTCCTTGAACAGGATTTTTCTTTTACTTTTGGTTGTGTCAAAGAGTAAAATCAATGAGTCCTCTTGCTCCCAAAATCAATGAATTCTGGCCCCTGCTGCTGTGTGGGACCCTAATAATGGGGATGTTATTGCTGCCCTTGTGACTTCAGGAGCTCTCTACCAGCAGGATATTGACTGCCCTTCCCAGCATGAAGGGCAGGGGAACCTTCCTAATTAGAGCTGGATACTTATTCTGAAAAATGTTTTGTTGATGTAAAATAATTCTTTTTTTTCCTGAAAAGTTCTGCAAAAACTTTCATCCCTCCCTCCCCACAGMTTTTTCCATTGTAGTTACATTATTACCTTTAAAATCTTCTTGGTTTTCTTCTCCCCTTGTTTTTCCCTGCTTTCATTAAATAAAACAGAATTCATATCTTAGAGGTGGAGGTTTCATTTTCTTAATTTCTCAGGCTTTCTTCACTGTTGGAAAGAACACAAGAGTTTCAATATATTTTATTTTACTTTGTATTAGTCCTTGAGTTCCCAGAACTGAGGAATTCTTAAAAGCTGGTAACACAGAACATGAAGGAATTAGCTGGGTCAACAAGTCCATTCCTGGGCAATCACAGGCAGCTGTGCAAGAGGGCTCCAGCTCAAAAGGGGCTGCAAGGCATCACGTGCCACCAGCTACACTGCGATTCCTGCACACTTTAATGAAAGGAAAATGAAGGAATGATGGTGAAATCATCCCGTGAGCACATTGTCTAGCCTTTTAGGTCACTGATGAGCAAAAAGAAGTTAAAAAGGTTCAGGGCTTCCATGGAAGAATGAAAAAATGGATTTGAGATTTATTTCCTGAATAATTTTAAAAATGCAGGAATTTTTTCCCTATTTTCAGACTTAAAAGGTAGAGACAACTTCAAACTTTGCCACAGTTTCTTTTGACTTGCTATTCATTCCCACTGGGCTTACAGAGAGGGAATGATATTCACCAGCCTTCAGTCGGGGAAAAATACACAGCCTGCATACAAGGACTGGTCACAACGAGCCTGTGTCCATGTTACACCTGTGTCCACGGTACCGTGGTGGGAGCTTTCTGTCCTTGTCCCTCTGTGCCTGACAGCATATCCTGTTGCTTTTTGCCTTGGAGTGCTGAGAGGTTCATTTCTGGCCCAACTTGCCTGTCCTGCAGTGGGAACTGTGGGAATGACATGGGAAAACTAGCAGTACTCACCTGAATTTACTTTTATTTTCATTTCATTACCACGAACTGGCTTGAGCAACAGCAGAATTGTGCAAGCTGGACAGGGTTTAAAGCACTTTGAGACTCATGTAAGGGGCTTTCCTGTGTGTGTTATAAGGATATGAGGTCTGGGCAACAGCTGTATTAACCGGGCAGTGAGGATTGTGGAGCACTTCCAGTCCTTCCAAGGCTGAGCAGTGGTAGTAGCAAGTGGAGTAAGAAATTTCTCTCATTAGTCAGAAGGCAGAAACCTTGAGATGAATTATGACTGCAAGGAAAAAATGTGTACTTGCAGTGTAAACTGTGAAGGTGATATCCCACTGGGAAGCGTGAATGCCATTATGATAGTAGCCTTTGTACATAATACATAAATTAATGGATTAATTTAATTATTTATCTTTCAACATTTTGTCATCTGGCAGAACTGGAGGGCTGATAGAACGATTGATAAGCACAAAAATTTCAGGCTACTGTTCCTTTATTATGACTTTTAGTCACTGGAAAACCTCAAAATATTAGGTTTAAAAGAGTTCTCTTAATACCAAAAAAAAACCAACCATAGGATTGTTATCCGTTCTATTGATTCAGTCCGAGGCTGAAACAGGGTCTCACATGAAATTACTGCTAATTCTTATTTTTCTTTGAGCTTTTTAGCAATGTTGCTACAATTTTCTCCTTCCCACTATTCTGGGAAAATTTCAAGGTACCAGAAATAACCAATAACGGAAGAAAAAAAAACCCTCTTGATTCTGTTCACTTGTTGAAGATTTTGATTGCTGTTTTTCATTTGCCCATTCTCTCTGCATGGCCCACATCTTGGAGTCATTACTCAGTCATTCATTCCTCCATTGACTCCTAATGGGATAATTAGCAGTGTAAAGACTTTGGACACAAACTAACTTGAGTGGTGATCTAGAGCATTTGTGGTCTCATTGTGTCAAATTAATAATGGCCTATTGTCATTTCTCAGGCATTTAATCTGAAGGTTTCAATATCAGAGTTAAAATCTAGAGGGTATTTTTTGCTCATTTCTTCTGCATGACCGTGACTTAGCTAATATTCTATGCAGTACGCGATATACTGTAACGTCTGGGATTGTATAAATAATGGAAGGCAAATGCATGCTGACCTGCAGTTATGTCTGTTTAGAGCAGACACTGAACTTGCTTGCTTGGCTTGTTAATATTCTAGTTCCCTAGCAGTCAATCTGGTTTGATATTTATGTGACCCGGCAAAGTGTATTTTTCTTCGGTTTTAAATTTTGTTGTTTCATTTCCTTTTATTTCTCTGAAAGTCAGTCTGGCTTGATTGCCAGCTGGATTATGATATGTGGGCAGCATGTTAGTCCCTCTAGCCCCTCGGCCGTGCAGACGTGGAGTCCTTGCTTTGCTTTCCCTGGCGTGGTGGAGGTGGCTGGTGATTATACAAATGCATTCTGCATTCCTCAGAACATCCGGTGGGTCTGTCCTTCTCAGGATACTTTTTGCTTCTTTGTATTTATATCCTTTAAAGCTCCATTGCTATATAAAGAAATTAACATTTTGATATAAAAATGCTGCTGTTATATACAAATACCACAGCCACTATAAAACAAACAGATAAAAGAATAAACATACTGAGTCAGTGGAAACTGATAAAGTGCAGACACTGCCTTAGGCTATCTCTGCACACAGCAGACTTAACCTACACATCGACTTTATCTCCTTTTTTTTTTTCTTATTTTTTTTACTAGGTCACTAAAGACATTCTCTGTTTCTAAAAGTAATTTTTGGTCACCAGTGATAAGCAGAGTAATCTTTCCCAATATTTCTGATAGTCTGGGACTTGAACTTCCATGCTTAGTTTTGTTGTGGGGTAAAGTGAGCAGGCCAGCATCTTTTCTCCTTTACCTTGATAGAGCAGTGCCATCTCCCCACAGTGTGCAAGCTCCAGCACAGGCTAAGACACTTCCTTTCAAAGCCTTGTACTTTTAATAGTTCTGGGAGGTGCTTGACTAAACGTCTTCCTGTCTGTTAGATGAGATAAATGCTGTGTTTATCTCATTGAAATGTCACATTAGATTATAATAAATATTTAAACGTGCCAAAAGCTCCAAAGAATAGGTCGGAGATACGTACTACCGTGATGGAAGAAACATTTGTATCATACACCAAAGTATTTTATTAAGTGCTGTAGAAGAGAATGGCAGGTTGCAAATCATCCCCTCTGCCAGTCTGAGGCGTATGTAACTCTTTTCCTGCACCTCCTCTTCAATTACAGACAGAGCCTTTCTCGGGACATTTGCTTCTGTCACTCCTGTGCTTTTGATTGGGAAGATGCTGGGTTTGGTTTCAGACTTCACCTTTCTTTTCTTCAGTGTGTGATTGCATGCCGTGGATTAAGTGATGGCAGATGCCATCACCATCATCTGCACAGCTAACAGAGGCAGCGAACAGACGCAGCAGTTTGCGCAGCAGTGTTTGGGCTCTAACTAGAACTTGAGGATCTTGTTGGAAGTTGTGGGCTTCCTGAGGACCCCCGAGGAACTAGCAGGTGATTGCTGTGAACAGGAAAGGGGAAGCTAGGCAAGGACAACTGCAGGAGGCCTTGACTTCTCCTGGGAAAAGTTCATGGGAAAAGCTCTAGCTAGGAGTGGCTGCTGCTAACAAGCTCTCTTGGTTGCCCCTGGCCAGAGGGAGTTGGGGCCTTTGATCCCGGTGGCCCTTGATTAGGGCGGGTCAAGCACCCTCTTAGGCAGTGCTAGGGAGAGGCCTATATAAGAGCCAGGCC
>NW_020448976.1:0-1421 GCF_003343035.1 Apteryx rowi
TGCTCTCTCCAGACACCTCCTCCTGCCTGCAGCACCAACACACTGGGGCCACCGCCTGTCCCCACCACAGGCCACCCCACCACTGGCACATGGTGGTGATGTGTGACTCCTATTTTATGCCCTGACAAACTGAGACATGGAGAAGGACTGCTTTCCAGGACATGAGGGGAAATCTCTCTCCTTTCTTCCTGGGTGCYGCATCTCCATGGCGGTGACCTACTGAGCCCCCAGATGACACAAGCTGAGGTCACAGTGGGATGTGCTGCATCRCAGGGAGGTCTCTCCGGTGCTTCCCTGCGATGCCCAGGCACTGCTGGGCACTGCTCAYRTGCTCCCCACCTCTGCCCTTCAGAACTGCTCCACAGCATGGAGWGGGGACAGGAGGCAGAGGGACCACGTTGCGGCCGTTCACTGACAGGCAGAGGAGCAGGGACATGTTGGAGAGGAGTTTTAGGGTAATGAGATGGGAAGAGTGTCCTTTTTCCACGGATGGACAGGTGAGCTGAGGGCAAGAGGGCAAGTGAGATGGAGAACTGCTGGACTGAGACCATCACCCTGGACCACAGTTCCTTGTTCCCAAAGCTCCTGCGGCTCTCCACCAAGGGGAAGGGCTTCGGGAGCTCCTTCCYGAGCTGAYGCATACAGACCTTTTATTCCAAAAAACAGCTGTGGGTCCTGGGCTGTAGGGATGACTGGACAGTGCTGGGGGCTGCCAGAAGAGCCCTGCCTGAGGGTCCCGCCTGGTTCAGGGGACAATGTGGCAGCAGGGACTCCTGGGTCCTGCGGCTGCGCTGAGCCCTAAGGCTCCTGTGGGGCCAGCTCCATCCCCTCATGGCAGGGGGCAATCCAGGTCCAGGTTTCCCTGGGAGTGGGTCCTCCTTTGGGATCTGGMTCTGGCAGGACAGGGGTCCTGTGTCCTGGAGGCTGGCGTATCCTGTAGCTCCCGCGGGGYTCTCAAGWGCCTGCTGGAAATGCCCATGTTGGAAATGGATCCTTCACCTTGTAATAACCCCAAGGTGTCTACTTGTTTGGGCGAACCTCTCTTCCTTCCCCCCTGGATCCTTTTACGCTTCCAGCTTGGCAGAGCATGGTTTGGGCTCAGAGATATTGTCCTCAGATGGCCACAACCTCTGTCCTCCTGCAAGCTGAGGTCAGACCTCTGCACTCAAAGACAGCCTGTTTGGGGGAGCAGCTTGGAAACAGGTGGGGGTGCCATCACCACCCCATAAGTCCCTGTGGCAGAGCCCAGCCCCAGCAGGGCAGCAGCTGGGCCCCGTGGCCCCACACTGCCCGGGCACATGGGGCCGCGCTGCCCCCAAGCCCTGCGATGCCCCGTGCTGCCCTGCGCTGCCACACACAACATGGTGCCCCACCGCGGGGGAGGGGAGGGGGCTGCCTGCGGGGTCACACAGGGCCACAGC
>NW_020448976.1:3571-4532 GCF_003343035.1 Apteryx rowi
TGGTGGCAGATGGCCTGTGGTGGGGATGGGTGATGGCCCCAGTGTCTGTGTGTTGCACGCGGGAGGAGGTGCCTGGAGAGAGCAGTGTTCTGCATGTGGAGTGCCGCGAGGCTGGGGAGCTGGGGACCGCTGCGAGGTGAGGAGGTGCCTTGGCTCGCAGGGCCCAGGCTKCCCTGGTGGTGTGAGCCAGGGATGCTGGCAGCCTGCTGCCTTGTGTGCACTGAGGTTCAGGCCTTGAGTTTCCTCAGCTCTTGCCAGGATGTGCAGGCAGGGTGCATATTAAAGTCGAAGGAGTGTTTCTCCTTGCTCCGAGATGAAAACCTAGCCTGCTTTTTCTCTGCTTTCATCYCATTTGCTCTTCTTAGGAAGAGCTTTCCTCTGCAGCAGTGTTTGCTGAGAGAGGAGGGGGCCATGAGAGTTGCTCATTGCCGGCTGGGTGTTAGCATGCTGGCAGCTCTTTGGAGGAGTGAAGGCCTTGTGGAGAGGTGGCCTTTGGAGATGGGCAGGTGTGTTCTTGGGAGATGCCTTCTAAGGGAGGCTGATGCCTTCCTGTGCCCAGTCTCCCTAGACAAGGAGTCCCTTTCAGTAGGCAAGGAAAGGCCAGAGTGCCCTGCAAGGGATGCATAGCCCAGATCTCTCTTCCTTCCCATTGCCGCCTCTGCAAGGTCCTCCRCTGTCCTGCTGTAGTGTGACCTGTCTGTGCTGCAGCAGGGCAGTGAGAGAGCACCTCATGTGCAGGCATCAGTGTGCTAGGTGTGGTGTCATCAGGTGCTGCCACAGCTGACACAGGCAAGGAGCATTTTTTTTTTTTTCCCCTGATCTTTGTGTGGGTATGAGGAGCCCCACTTAGCTCTAGATGCATTGCTGCGAGTAGCTGGAGCCAAGGGAGTGGTGGTGAGCACAGCCATCCTCCAACGAGGCTCCTGGCTTCTGGACAGGCATTGTGGACCCTGTGTGCTGG
>NW_020448977.1:0-1703 GCF_003343035.1 Apteryx rowi
CCCACACTTCCTGAGCTTGTCTATGAGGATGTTATGGGAGACAGTGTCCAAAGCCTTGCTGAAGTCAAGGGAGACAACATTCACTGCTCTCCCCTCATCTGCCCAGCCAGTCATTCCATCCTAGAAGGCTATCAGGTTGGTTAAGCATGAGTTCCCCTTTGTGAATCCATGCTGACTACTCCTGATCACCTTCTTATCCTCCACATGCTTAGAGATGGCCTCCAGGATGAGCTGCACCATTACCTTTCCAGGGACCGAGGTGAGGCTGACTGGCCTGTAGTTTCCTGGGTCCTCCTTCCTGTCCTTTTGGAAGACTGGACTCACAAACATAACATTTCTGAGATCTGTCCAACCCCAAGTTCTTTTAGATTAGAGGTGTAGTAGTTGCCTCTCTCTCCAATATTAAGAAAATTTCCAGTATACAGCAGTTTTGCAGAGGAAGAACATGCAAGGTCATGTGTTCTGCAAGCAGAACATCTTATCTGACCTTGCCTTAGCCCTGTTTTTCATACAAAGTCGAAGAACTGCAAAGAAACCAGTTCAATCCAGCCAGCGCTACAAAAGTTGTTCAAAGGTAACACCAGAAGAGGTGCAAATCAGCTAATAGATAATTATAAGATGAACCATATAAGGCTGGCATGGAACTACCTCATACTGTAGCACGGCAAGGGGATTGGTAGAACTAAGAATTGTGGATAAATCTGGTTGGTTATGTAAACTGAAGTGTTGAATATGTAACAACTTACTGTTGCTTAAAAGTTGTAACAAAAAGCTGCTTGGGGTCCCTTCCTGTGCTCCCAGCCAAGAGACACCTTATTGCTAGCAATAAAACTTAGAAAATCTGACTCCTGCTGTTCATTACCGATGCCCACAAATGAAAAAAGAGAAGAGATACTTTTATTACCTGTGAGCAAAAGTTAATTGGGGGATATTACCGGTATACAATATAGCAGTAGGCACTCTTTTCTTCTAATGTGGCAGTATCCTAGGAACTCTTTGCTTGTAATGCAGTAGTATCCCCCAGTTAGCCCGTAATTAACCATCCAAATAATGCCCCCAGTCTAGTGAAATATGGTAGGTTGGGTTCCTGAGCTCTCCCTGCCAAAGGGCTCACTGCCTTGGGAATCTCTGCAGCAACCTGCATGCTGTGCACTGCCCTGGGCCCTGAAACAAGACATCCAGGGCTGACTTCCAGGAGGAGGCCTCAGAGAGCAGTTTTGACATGGTAGGACTTCTCCTCTGGCATAGTTAACAAGGAAATGGTCTTGCTATGATGGAGAGCTCAGAGGTACTCCTTTGAGTAGTAGTGCCACAGTCATTACCTTTCAAAAATGGGTAAATAAGGAAAACGTCCAAAGACAAAGTATTTCTTCAGAAAATAATTGGCCTCTTACAACCACTTCTCGCAGATGTGCATACAACAGTGAGTGATGTTTCAAGGGCTCAGAGCTTATTTTTTGTGCTGAAAATGATGCAAAGCACAACATTGTTTTTGGACCCTGAGAATCATTGCCTGATGCTCAAGCACTTTCCTGCAAGTCGGCAGGAAATACATGAAGGGTCATAGTTGAAAATCAGCTTGCAAAGTTGTAGTGGTTTTATGCAAAACCTCTGCAAGACCCTTCAGTATTATGGTCCTCACCTTCCCACATGCTCCTCTCTTCCCTGAGGGAGTCATTTCTAGCCTGACAGTTCAGGTGTCC
>NW_020448977.1:3265-4165 GCF_003343035.1 Apteryx rowi
AGAAATATTGACCTGCCCCTGGCTTCACATTAGCACTGCTCTGTCTATTAGGCTGTGGATGTAGTCTCTCTAATCTTTCACGTATTTTCACCTGTCCTCATTAAAGTGATCATTTATAAAGTTTCCTTTATATTAGACTATCTGGACTATCTGGAAAACTTTCTGTAATTTTCCAGTCTTCCTCCTCCCCTTACTCTTTATCCATCAGATACCTCTCAACTCTCCAGTTGCTGCTCTGAGCTTCAGGGAGTCTGAAGCTTGCCTCGTCTTTCAGGAGTCTGATGGTCTCCTTAGACAACTCCTTAGTTGTGTTTCTGTCTATCCWYTCCTAKCTRTCWGTCAGAAACAGTTCAAGGAAGGTTATTCCTTGTGGAAAGTGGCCCTCACTGGAGGCAGCTTGGACTTAACATACAGTTGAGGAGTGTATTTGACTTTTTATTAAACTGTATCATATTTTATTTTTGTTTGTTTGCAATTAAGAAAAATCCTCCTGTGCCTGCAGTTAGTTGTCTAAGGAAAGCAGGTGGGAACTGGTGCATAGGAGCTGTAACATTCAGCTACAGACTCGAGTGGAAAAAGGTTAGGTTTTAACAGGAGTGACCTAAGTCCCCAGTGGCTGATGAGAGAAATGGCAGGGTTGGGGAGGTGAGGAGGAAAGTTGGCCATAAAGGTGTCATATCAAAAATACTGCTTTTCCTGCATGTTCAGACTTCATTATGGTAGAGACCCTCTGGGTCATTATGAATTGGAGAGTGTGGATATCACTTATTCTGTAAGCTGGAAAATAAAGGAAGCTTAAAAAGGAGAAATCCTTTCTTTTTCAGGTGTTCATTGAAATCTTGCTCTTGGAAGTACACTCCTGAATCCTCTCCAATTAGCCACACAAGAATTGAAGAACTG
>NW_020448978.1:0-1084 GCF_003343035.1 Apteryx rowi
TGTTGTGCACGCTTCAGGTTGGGCATGGGGAATCCCACCTCCTGTGTGTTTGTGGAGTTCATGGGAGAGAGCTGAATCCCACTGCAGCCCAGGGGCTCCTAAACTGTCATGTGATGCCCAGATTGACTCATCTGAATCAATACGTGAACCATGGGTAAAAGGCTAGGCTCCTGCCTAGTTAAGAGATGGGAAGAGGGTCTTCTAGAGTGGGACATTTCCACCTCCTGCAGATAACCATCCTCTGATGAGAAAAAAGTGTAATGCTGGAATCAGTCTCCCTTCACTGTTCAGAGAGGGACTGTTGGTGATTATTTTCATCTATGTCAGTGAACCTTTCCCAGGTGGAGGGAGCACAAGGGATTGATGCCTTCAGCTGGGCCTCTGCTCCTGAGCAGAGCCAGGCTCCTGGGATAGAGGGAGCTCATGGCAACGTGGCAGCACTGCTGAGAGAGAGCTGTGTGCAGGAGCAGCTCTCCTGTCAAGAGCAGCAGGGCTCCGGGCACTGCCTGCTGTTGCTGAGATGCAATGAGACAAGAGAGAGAGAGAGGTGAAAGGCAGTGAGGAGTGGGAGGACAGCTGAGTGCTCATGGTGGGAGAAATCTTCACAGCCCTTGACACAGTAAGTCTCTGGCTGCAGGGCAATGCTACTGCTGTTCCTGGAGGGGTCTTCTAAACCCATCCCATCCCATGATTTTTAAGGATCGTACCTCTGGCTTCTCCAGTGCAGAGGAGAAGGAGGTGCTTCAGAGCAGGGATTCCTAGCCACTCCGTCACAGGCACAGGGCATCCCACTATCCTCTCCCAGGGACTGCTGCAGGGGTGCGAAGCCTGAGTGTGCACAGAGGTCTGACCAGGGCTCTTTTCCGGAGCAGTGTCCCTTTACCCCAGGGTGCTGTTTGCCTGGGGCAGTGACTCTGCTGCCTGCACAGGTCAGCACTACCCAGAGAGCTCCCTATGGCATTGTGGGGAGAAGCTCTGGGTGGCAGGAGTGACCGCTGGTAGAAGAGTTCATTCTTTTGAGAGGGTGCTGTGTGGATCAGGGCTGCTCACAGCTCTAGCTCAGGCACAGGACATTTCTGAGGGG
>NW_020448978.1:3396-4450 GCF_003343035.1 Apteryx rowi
ACTGAGTATTCTGTTCTCACTGTCATGGCCTATGACTGCTACGTGGCCATCTGCAAACCCCTGCACTACGGGACCATCATGAGCAGCAGAGCTTGCGTCGAAATGGCAGCAGGTGCCTGGGCCAGTGGTTTTCTCTATGGTCTCCTGCACACTGCTAACACATTTTCCATACTACTGTGCCAAGGCAATGTTGTGGAGCAGTTCTTTTGCGAAATTCCCCACATCCTCAAGCTCTCCTGCTCAGACACCTACCTCAGGGAAGTTGGGGTGCTTGTGGTTAGTGGCTGTTTAGCTTTGGGATGTTTCATTTTTATTGTGCTGTCCTACATGCAGATCTTCACAGTTGTGCTGAGGATCCCCTCTGAGCAGGGCCGGCACAAAGCCTTCTCCATGTGCCTGCCTCACCTGGCCGTGGTCTTCCTGTTTCTCAGCACTGTCATGGTTGCCTACCTGAAGCCCCCTTCGCTCTCCTCCCCAGCTCTGGATCTGGTGGTGGCTGTCCTGTACGCAGTGGTGCCTCCAACAGTGAACCCTCTCATCTACAGCATGAGGAACAAGGAGCTCAAGGATGCACTGAAGAAACTGGTTCAACTACTACTACTTCAGCAGCGATAATCTGCCCATCTCTCCTCACAAGGGATTTCCAATTTACCTGGGCAACTCCTGTGCTTTGGGCATTCTATCTGTGATAATTCTGTTTGTAAATGCTTGAATTCATCCCACTTCTCCAGCAGCACAGAGCCCTTCTGTCTGACATGGAAGCCTTCCATAAATCTGCATAGCACTGTGTCAGGGCTGGCCTCCCTGCCAGCATGTCTGTAATAAAAGGGGATTTCCTGAGGACAGTGCCTGAAGGTTGGGCTCTTCTTCCCAAGCTGGAGCCAAGAATGYGCKCAGRGAGTTSCACCYRAAAAGGCCCTKTGCTGTGCTTGGGTTTTCCATGGGCTAAGGGGCATGAGCTCATAGGGTGATGTGTTTGGGCAGGAGGGCTGGAGTCAGCTGTAACTTGTGGGTGCCCAGTGTCCCTGGAGCAGGTGAGTGGTCAAGTGGTGTC
>NW_020448979.1:0-1550 GCF_003343035.1 Apteryx rowi
TCATAAAGTTTAAATTTTAAAGGACAAATCAACACCACAACTTACCATCGAACGCAACAGATAGCCATTCTCCAAACAGTCCTAACCAATCCAAGCTTGAAAAGTGTTCTCAGAACAATAACATTGCCGTCAAAACAAAGCCCGTCCTTGGTGGTGCTTCAGATTTCTGTACGGAATTTCACCATGAAAAGAAGGAAGGTTTTTTCCCCACTTCTTTTCCCACTTTTCCCGTCCTTTTTTAAAAGGTGCCAGTAATGCCGACGGGTGGCAGAGCTCCCGCTGGCACACAGAGCCTGGCAGTAGCCGAGGCCCGAATGGGGCGCCGTGGGAGCGCCCGGCAGGAGTGCGAGAAGCAAGTGGCTCTGCTGCACGGGCAGGTGAAGTGTCAGCACGCCCGATCAGAAGCCACTAGCGCTTCCCTGGGACTGGGCGGCGGAAGTGAGGCTGAAGGGAACTAATGATGTCGAGCAACTGCGTAAGRTAAAGGGAAGTCCAAGGAGGCCCAGCTGGAGAATGATGGGGCGTTTTGGGGTGCAAGGCCACTCACACGCAGGTGGTCCTGACAGCACAGCCACGTGCGGCCATCGCAGCCAAGGCAGAGGTGCCAGACACACCAAACTGGGGAAGGGATGCAGCAAAGCGGGGCCCTGCGGGGAGAGAGGGGCTGTGCCACGGCCTCGCACAGGGGCACGGTGGCAGGGGGGCCGTGCCAGGGCTGGCACTGGGGCAGCGCAGCCAGGCGGCACCCTGTGCGGCCCTGGAGCAGGCAGCCCTGCCGGTGCCCRCTCGCCCCGGCCAAGGTGCAGGAGGCGGCAGCAGTGGTGGCGACGGCAGGCGGGGGGTGCTGCAGGCGCCAGGGGGAGCAGGGCCAGCCTCGGCCCGTGCGGCAATGTCACTGGGCGCGCCGCATGGCGCTCATGGCGCTCCCCGCCCCTCCCGCACCCYGACTGGCTCTCTGCCCCCAGCTGAGAGGGAGGATAAGAATTGCCTACAGGTATAGCTATAATCATACGCAGATGAGAAGGTTCTGATAGAATGTTTCAGAGGTGAAGTGCAGTGACTGGGAGTGCATCATGTAACTCTGTGGGATGCACAGGTAGGTCTAGATTCTCAAAGCTCCAGAGGGGCCCGAGTGTCCTCTGGGCTGGAACCAGGCACCTCTCCAAATCCTGCACTGACACAGGATCTAACACCCCTGAAGGACCAGCTGGACTAACATACTGCCCCTCAGCACTCTCTTGCAAGGATGTCTCTAAGATGACACAGAAGAAGCAGAAACTGAACCAGAATAATAGTCACACCAGAGTATAAAAACGATCCTTTACACTTCTCCTGGACAAGAGCCCGCTGGGCAGGCTAAGAATGAGCCATTGCTACCCCTAACTATGCCTCTGGCTTCAGGTAGAGGTTGTTTGCTGGGCAACTTGATTCTACAGGTGCAAAAAAGCACAAGAAAACACTTGCCAATGAATTCCTTCATATATCCATGACAAAAGTTATCTCACCTTTTAGTACAGAAAGTAAGCTTGACTGGGCTGTGTCTTATTCCC
>NW_020448979.1:2755-4788 GCF_003343035.1 Apteryx rowi
GAATAAGATAGATTCTAGTCGAGAACAGTCAATAACAGAAGAACGTATAGAATATGTTCTTCGAGGACCTTAAGAGAAAGAATTTCACATGAATAAAATACAAAAAAAAAAGCTTATTATTGTAAGTAAGTTCATATGGACTGCTTATCCATAGGATACCCTTGAGGCTTGAAACTGGGATCCATCTGATACCCTGGATAAAGATGGCCTACGGCCACATCTCAAATGAGAATGTTCTGATATAATTTTTCAGGTGCRAATGGGAGAGGATACTGTGATTAGATGGGATGCATATGCAGATCTAGATTCTCAAAGCTGCAGAGAGGCCCAGGTGACCTTTGGGCTGGGACTTCACAGCTCTCCAAAACCTGCTTTATGTGACATCTGACCACCCTCAAAGACCAGCTGGACAAACAGACTGCTCCTCTGCGCATTCTTACAAGGAGGTTTCTAACATACACAGAAGCAGCAAAAACTAAACAGGGAACACTTAACACCAAATGGTAACAACGATCCTTTACGCTTCTCTTGGACAGAAGCCCACTGGCCAGGAAAAGACCGAGTGCTGTCTGCCTCCAGCTGTTCACCGGGGCTTCTGGCAGAGGATGTGTTTTGGGGAACTTGCAGTAGACAGAGGTGCACTATAATATTAGAAAATAAAAACTTATTGACCGCTTACCCATGGGATCCTGCCTGATCTCCAAAATGCTATCCAGCTGAGAAGCCAGATTAGCATCATGTACAGGTACATCTATAATCAGAGGGGAGGATTTCTTTCCTTCTATATTGGGATATACTTCTTTTGAGTCACCATCGGGATACAGGGGTGCAAAAAAAATRTTGAAAAAAAGTGCTTTTTCTTTTGAGAAAATAAATAGTGACTCCTTACCCATGTGGTGCTGTGGATACTCCCAACCCTCACCCAGCTGAGAAAGTGGATATGCAGTGCCTAGAGGAACATCTGTAAGAAAACACGGAGGAGAACAACTGACGATGGGGATTGCAATAGTCTTCCTGAGGGCTGCATTGTAGCAGATGGCATCCCTGCCCATCTATGGCAAGTATTTCCTCCGTGGAGCTCAGTGCCAGGTTTCACAGTTCTTTTCTTTTTCGCTGCACCGCCTCCTGAAAAGGCCCCAGCTTCCCTGCACCTTCCAGCTGGGTTTCTGCCTCCCACCCGCCCCACAATYGCTGGCCAGAGGGTCCTGTCCCGGCCCCAGCGGCGCTGCCGGCCGGTCCAGCGGTGCCCGCCTGCCCTACCTGGGCCTGGTGCTCCCTGTAGAGCAGCCTGGGCAYCGCTGATATGCAGGGCTGCCAGAAGGACGAGACAGAGGAGGCGGAGGCAAGCTGGGGCTGAGGCCCCACGTGCTCTCACCATGATGTCCCTTGCCAGCAGCCACTGCTGCTCTTGAGGATGCACGCTGAGCAGCATTTCCTGGGCCCAGTGTGGCACTGTGGTCCCTCTGTGACCTCATGGACCCTGTGCAGGGCAGAGGGGCCATGCCCGCCGCGATCCTGGCTCCAGCGTAGCTGTTGCTACCCCAGCAGAGCCCCTGGGGTGGCACAGGGCGCGTCCTGGCAGCAGCAGTTGCTCTGCACCCGGGGGCCGTGCGGGGGCAGGCAAGGCAGGGCCACACCCCAAGGCAGAGAGAGGGCTCCGTGTGGTGCAGGGACATTTGGTGGGGCCCTGGTTCCAGCAGTGTAGCTTTTCCTTCCTGCCCTGGTTCCAGGCCCCCCAAAGGGCAGGGAGCCTTGGGACTTCCAAGCAAAGTGGTTGAAAATGAAGTGGAAATGCACTAGACACCATGCAATACTCTACGGAAATAAAGTATTTTTGAAAAAAGCCTAAAAACATGTCTGTCTTGAGGGATTTTCTGTAAGAGATTTCTCAAACGGATGTTGAGATATATGCTATATTGAGAGATGATATATCAAGCTATATAGGGTATTGTATCCYGGGACAGAAGCGTAAGGTAAGCAGGTTTTGGTGCTAGCATTAACTATAATTACAGCTGAGTGCAATATGCTTGAAC
>NW_020448980.1:0-1315 GCF_003343035.1 Apteryx rowi
GATTTGAACAAGAGTGATCTAAGTCCCCAGTGGCTGATGAGGGAAATGGCAGGGCTGGGGAGGTGGGGAGGAAGGTTGTCCATACATGTCTCCTATCAAAAATACTGCTTTTCTGACATGTCCAGACTTCATTAGGAGACACTGTGGGTCAGTATGAATTGGGGAATGTGGGTATCGCTTATTCTGAAAAGTCAAGAATGAAGAAAGCTTAAGAAGCAGACATCTTTCTTTTCAGGTGCTCATTGAAATCCTCCTAATTTCAAAACACTCCTGAAACCTCTCCAATTAGCCACAGCACAAGAATTGAAGAGCTGAAGAAAATTATGGAAACAGGCATGGCTCCTTAGGGGTTTTTGCATCTTAATGACCCCTTGGGTGTCTTTGGTGCTGAGCCCATGAACCTCCGATGCTGAGAGGAGACTGAAGAAACCTCTCAAGAAGTTTACATCAGAAGCAAATCCCCAAGTTTCTCGGAGCATTAATGGGTCCCACTGAGGGCCATTACCTAGAAAGCCTCCCTAGGGGCTGATTAGAGCAGAAAGTTGGAGGCCCTGATTGCAGGCAGGCAAAGACAATGTGCAGGTGGCTGTGATGCCAAGTTAACCTTGATGTGTGTTATCAAGCAGAATGACCAAGACCCACAGCCAGCCCCTGCGTGGTGTGATCCTTCTCCTCACGCTTTGCTCAGGGCTCTTCCTGGGGGCAGTGTCAGGGTGTTTGAGGGGAGCACAATGCCTAGTGCAGGACAATGATACAGCACCTCCTGGGCTCTGTGGAGGTGAGGAGGAAGCAAGGCCACAGTGCTGTAAGGAAACATTATCTTCTCTTAGGCCTCGGTGGCAGAGACACTAGCCATAGCAAATGGGACAAAGACCTCAGTTCTGTTGGAGGCTTTCAGCCTTGGCATTCCCCTCTGTCATCTCCACCACAGACTGTCCTGTGCTGACCCAACCCTGCACCTGTTTCCCTGCAGCCTGCAGACACCCAACCTGCTTTCCCACCTTGCTCTCACTGCACGACCTCCCCACCTTTATTGATGTCCCTCTGTCCTTGCTGGCTGTTCCTTGAAACACAAAGCCAGGGGCTGATCATGGTGTCCCTCTGGGTGTCCTGTTACACCACAGCACTACCCTACGGGTGACATTCTTGTTACCTGAAGTCCACTCTGAACCTCTCAAGATGCACTTTGTGGCTCTTTCCCCTTCTCATGCTGCTTCCCACTACCAAGAAAAGCTCCACCATCTCTGAAACCACCATTCAAGCAGTCACAGGTGACTACTGCTTTGGCCTCCACTTCACCAGTCTAAAGAAGCCC
>NW_020448980.1:2316-4266 GCF_003343035.1 Apteryx rowi
TGTCCTTCACATCCCCTGCAAATGTCTCTATGCCAGGGGAGTATTGGCTCCCTTAACACCATCCCGACTTTGCTGGACAATATTTCTAAATTCCTCCTTTGCAGCCTCACCCTTCTTCCCCTTTCCGTATGCTGTCTTACTGCCCTGGAGCTCACGTGGGAGTTCCCTGTTTAGCCAAGCTGGGCTCCAGAGATGTCTGCTAATTTTACAAACTGTTTTTTATGGAGCATTCTTGTGCTTGACGGGTGCTGTCCTTAAAGACCTGCCAGCTTTCCTGAGCTCCTCTGCCCTTCAGAGCTGCCTCCCTTTGTCCATCCCATGGAAGAGCTCCAAACATGCCAACTACCCCTTCACACATAGGATATCACCCTCCTCATCTTGCCTGGTGGTCTCTCCTGACGAACTTGCACCCTGCCAGTGAAGGACCCCAGTCATGGGAGTGATCCCAGCACACCTCAGTTATTCCAACCATGTGGCACTCCTGTGACAGCTTGTGCATCTCCATTTGCTCCTGCCTGCATCCCAGGGTGCATATGTCTGCATACATTTTGATATCAGCACCTCAGCTGTGGCCTCAAACGAAGATTTGTCACAGGAAAACATGTTACCAAGGACCTCATGTATGCAAAGGCTTTGATTGCAAGTGGTGACATACTGGCATGGATAGCAGGTGGCAATGTGATGGTTAAAGGAGGTTCCCACTAGGAGAGTAAAGCCTGCAGTGCCCAAGGCCAGGGAGAAACAGAGCTGGGCTGTGCAGGAATGCCAGGAGAGGGGTTGGCGACCCGAGTTGACTCTGCAGCACTGTTGTGCCTGTGACAGACTTCTTGAACCTATCCCCAGGAAGGACAAGGTGCCAGTGAAAAAGTCCCTGGGCCTGCGCAGCCTGTGATCCAGCCACCCTGAGGTTCGCATTAGCCTGGTCCCTGTTCACATCATCTGGCGGGATGAGAAGAGGTTTGGGAGGAGAAGAGTGAGAAGGGTTTGAGAGTGCAGGGACTAGAGCAGAGACGTTGGTGTGATGTGCCTCCCATTCATGCAGCACACATGGAAGTAGATGGGATGGACTTTCCCTAAAGGCAGTTTGTCATTTGTCTGGGCACATGCAGGAAACCCAAGATGTCCTGGGGCATTTTCCCAGCAATCACTCCAAAGGGGCATGGTTTTCCTGTAGGTTCCATGCTGTATCTGCTAGAGACAAGTGGTTGTGCTGGATACCCCAGGCACCTGAAATGGTTCTGCCAGCCTATTTCTATGTCACTGAATCAAGTGTCTGCACTGAATTGCTATAGCTATTTGTAACATTGGGATCTTCATCTGTCCCAGCTTCATAGTAAGTGAGGGGTTTCGTCTAGTTGTAGTAGGCATCTAATGTCATTTCAGATGGCCAAGGAAATTCCCCACCTGGCCCCCATGTCCTGCTCTAGGAGGATGCAGGTCTCACAGTCACTCCATCAGAGCAAGCAGAGACTGGCACATGTCTGGGACCACCTCTGTCTCTTCAACTGTCCCCAGGGGTTTGTGTGTGAGCAACTGACTCTCATCCTCCATCTCCAGTGATTATAATGGGAGCTTAGACAAGGAGCTCACATGCAGACCTCTATGTTGTGCTCACTTCAGTTTTGGCAAGGGGAATCCCACCTCCTGTGTGTTTGTGGGGTTCACAAGAGGGGTCTGAATCCCACTGCATGCCAGGGGCTTCTAAATGGGCATGAGATGCCCAAATTGACTGATCTGAATCAACACCTGAACCACGTGTCAGTGAGCTCCCTTCTTGTCCCTGTCTAGGTGTCCTGCCTAGTCAAGAGATGCAAATCGGGGCTTCCAGAGTGGCACATTTCCACCTTTGATAGATAGTCATCCTCTGATGAAATAAACTGCAATGTTGGAATCAGTCTCTCTGCACTCTTTAGAAAAGGACAATACTGATTATTTTAGTCTACTTCAGGG
>NW_020448981.1:0-1068 GCF_003343035.1 Apteryx rowi
GGCTTTCAGGAGTGCGCTGAGGTGGCACCAGAGCAGGAGCTGGCACCAGAGACCTCAGACATGGAGAGGGCTGTGCTATTATTAAATGACTCTTAAATAATCCCCCAGAGTCTGGGGAGCACCTACGCAGCCCAGGCTGTGCCCCACGTGGGGGTCAGCAAACAGCCATGCTCCTGGATCTGCCAGGATCTGGTGCAGAAGAGAGGCCATGCAAGGCTGGTCTTTTCCCCTCTGTCAGGACAGAGAGACCTGCAGGAGGATGCAGGTGGCCATGGACAACCCCACAGCTGGGGTGAGCAGCCAGCGTGGGAAAGGGGTGATGTGAGGGGCTGCTCTGGAATGGTGGCTCTGGGCAGCTTCCCCAGTGTGTCCATGCAACATAGGGAACAACCTGGGCTCTTCTCTCCTGCACCCGCCATGTCCTGGTGCCTTTCCCAGGAGACCTGCATTTGCCCTCCAAGCACATGGCTGTGTGCTCCCACAATGCCTTCACACAGAGCAGCTGCCTGCTGGCATTCTTCCTCTCCTGGCCCCTTTCCAGCCCAGCCCAGACTCTCCTCAGCTCTCCCCACCTCCCCTGCCCTCTCCCCAGCTCACCCAGCAGAGAAGCCCAGGCTGGCGGTGGCCCAGCAGCAGTGCCTGTTACAGGGGGCTGCAGAGCTCTGGGCACTCACCTCACAGCCCCAGCCCCTCTGAAGGGCACAGCAGGTCGTGGCGGGCAGAGAGGGGTGTCAGCCTCCCCAACAACCCCCGGGCTGGGGGCCAGCAATGTCACAAGGAAAGGGAGGCCACTCACTCCATGTCTCTACTGCTCTCGTGACCAGGACATCCTTAACCCTGGCTGCCTGCAGCCCCTCTGGGCAGCCCCTCTCCCCAGGACAGCACAGGAGTCCTGGCCCTGGGGCTCCTCAGGCAGCTCCAGTGACAGGGCAGCCTGCCCTGAGCTGACACGCATAGAAACAGGTTTTCATTTATTCCCCCCCACAGAAGCAAACAATTGCACCTTTGCTCTTCTCCAGGGATGTCCCTGCTCCCCAGAGAGCCTTTCCCCAGGTCAGTGTGTCCGTG
>NW_020448981.1:2980-4434 GCF_003343035.1 Apteryx rowi
AGAAACCCCCACCTTTCCTCTGCCCTTTACCTTCGCTCAGCTCCCTTTCTGCAGCTCTGTTTACACTGGTTGAGGGTGCCATGTGGAGCAGGGGCCTCTGCCCATGGGCTCCAGAGGAGTCAGTCCTGCTCTGCTGGGGGGTGTAAATGGAGGTGTCAAAATGACCCTGCTATGTGGTGGGATACCTGGGGATGGGCGCTGGGAACTCGGAGCAGGGGACTTGGTCCAGGTATCAGTGGGAAGTTTCTCTGTTTACCATAATGAGAGCTGAATACAGCTCTCGTGGCAGCTGTGTCTGAAGGAGAAGACCCTTGTGAGGGATTCGTCTCCCCCAGCCTTGCCCTCTTGAACAGAGGTGTCTGTATCTGAATCAGCCACACCAGCTGCCACTCCAGCAAGGCAGAGAAGCAGTCAAGTGAAGGCAGGGGGTGACCTGACCCTTTCTAGATGTATCTGTCCCAGTGAGATAGACCCTGCCGTCACGCCAGTTTACCATGTGCGCCCTTCCTGCAGGCACTGCAGAGAGAAHGGGAAGTGACTAGCTCTGATGCACACATGCTGCAGCAGATTATGTCCACCGCGTATGTGGAAGGGCTGTTCAACATTTGGAAACCCATTTTTCTCTGCAAAATGATCAGTGGAGGAGTCTGAGGATATACATACATACATACATATATATATGCACACACACACACACATGCACACGCACACACGTATATATCTGTATTTTAGATGCCTCCTTCTCACCATGGGAGAATTCTTTGAGGGGGTAGAAATCTTTGGCAGTTCAATTGCTCTCAGCATGAGCCCTTGTGCATCCCAAGAGCAAAAAAGGACTTGCTGTGACTTTGAATAGAGTCATGGGACCTGGTCTGTCCATGAGTCTTGCCCCTCACTGCCCTGCACTTGCACTTCACTCAGAGGAAGGACAACCACATTCACAAATTCCGCTAAGAAAGAAACTAGATTGAGCTGGGAGCGGAGGAGTTCAGATTCACAGTGATGACTTCCAAATTCTTCGCTCTCAGCCCCAAGGTCAAGAGAGTGATGAAGAGCGTGATAAGGTTTCTGATTCACAAGACCAGACCAAGGACTCTCAGATCTTACAGAAATGCTCCAGGGAAGCTGTGCTTTTCTGGAGGGCAGTTTGACAGCACAGCCCCGAGAAGCAGTCAAGGGTCCTAAAGATGGACTCTCCTAAAAGGAGAGTCAGCGCATTCCCCAATGTGATGAAATGCATTGCCAGGAGCCTCACAGGTTGGAAGGGGATTGAGGCTTCTCATGGCCTGGAAGGGAACACCACACAGGACACTCAGGGCCGGTGTCTTAACTGTAGCTGAACACCCCCAGAAGGTCTGAGAGAAACCTCAGCAAGTCCCTTCATCCCCACCTCAGCCTACAGACAGCACCAGCATCACCTTCTTGGCCTCGTGAGGGTTTGCCTGACCTCCTCC
>NW_020448982.1:0-4510 GCF_003343035.1 Apteryx rowi
TGCTCCTTACCTACTTACACAGGGCAGCAAGAATAGCAGAGATTGTTTGTCAAGCTAAAGGGAGAAGTGGGAATCAGAGAAGTGCAATCACCTTTCCTGAACTGCAGCACTACACGTTCTTCAAGCTACAGCAGCTCACAGGCCCTGCGATAACAGAAAAGAATTCCCTTCCCAAGCCAGAACATGCCATCAGACTGGATGAGATGGGCACACTTTTGAACCTCGTGGCTTCCTGGAGCACAAATACTCCTCCCTGTGTCGCAAGCAGAACAGAGCCTGTGTTCTCGCTCTTTGTCAGGTGTGCAAGAGGGGATGGAGACGAGCAGGACTTAGGAGAAGGGACCCCCTCTTTTCAAGGCAAACTGCAGAGGCACAATGAATTTTGCCTCCTCCGATGCACCCGCATCTCGGAGACCAGTGGGTTTGTGGCTCTTGAATGTGAAGAGTGAATTGCTGGCATATCTACACTGACTCCGTCCCGCGAGTGCCTCACTTGGGCCGTGGTGGCCTCCTCAAGATTTCTGTTCACTTCTGGCAACTCGTAAATCCTCCTTGACAAGAGACCTCAGCGAATCTCAATAAGCAGTGTAACATTGGCCAAGGCAGAAAGCTCCCTCCGTGTGCAATTCAAGACGCTCGCGCACACTAGTCTAAAAGAGATTATGGTGGTGGCATACACTTCCCAGTTCCTTACCATGCTTGCCTGCCTGTAAGGGGAGGAAGGGGAAGGGACAAACTGAGACCAGTGCCCTTCTTTCACAGCCCCCTCCCCAAAGAGAGGCCCTCAGGAAAAGCTGTTCACAGACTCCCAGGTGAACTGCTTTGAAAGGGCTGTGTGCGTGGAATCCCTCGTCTTCCGGTTCGGGCTTTGTCCTGCTGAAACTGCCAACGGTCATGCCAAATGTAACAACCGCTTTGCAGTATGCACCAATTTCTTCCAGACAGAAATGAACAACTCCTATATTACACAGACTACTAAGCAGTAAAGAGATGAAGATTAAAGAAGCACGATATCCACAATGTGCCCTTGGAGGAACTGCCTAACACTGACTGGAAGCGTGATGTAAAATATTACCTCTATTAACTGAGTCTTGTCATCGTCTTGTCGATGCYGGTAAATACACTGGCTGAGCACAACATGTAATTTTTCCAGGTGGAAGATGCTGAACTTCTTTGTTAGCTCACCAGCAGCGCTCAGCAGTTGCTGAAGCAAAAAGGGAGACAATACAAGTGCAAAATAGCATGAGATCTTTTGAACAGCCTCTGGGCGGGGTCAGAAACTAAACCAGGACAGTGTAACACAATTCGCATCCTACTTTCTTATATTGCTAAATAAAATATGAGTGAAACTTCAAAGAACAGACTAAATATCACTCCGGATTTCCGGGGAGAAAATGAGATAATTGGTCCTAATTCAGAGAAAAAAGCAAGGCTTGGATTTCAGCTAGCATTGCGTTACTTCTCAGTCTATCCCATGAACAATCCTAATGGCAAAGCAACTTCTTCCAGAACTGCAGCAACTGCCGTGGCCCATTGCGCAGTAAGGGATAGAGGCTGCCACAGCACAGGCACGAGTGCATTTGAGGGGATCGTATCGCTGCAGCACAGGACACTGGCTGGAAGAGAGGCTACAGATCTCCTGGAAACGCTGCTGACGGCAGGGAACAGGAGCCTCCCCAGCTGCTTCTCTTGACCCCTGAGCTGAACTTTTACCACGTCTACAGCTGCGCTGGCAAAACAGATAGCTCATGTGTCTGAAGCAGGTCAGGAAGCAAAGGTGGATCGGTCAGCTCCAGCCTTCCCTTAAACAGATGTCAGTCTCATTCTCCTCACTGGATGGGAATTTCCTCCTCTTCCCTGTTACGCTGCCTGACGGGGATGTGTCGCTTCTGCGTTTTCTACTTGTTACAGCTGCACAGAGGCATTAGAAACAGCAAAGCAAAACATTAGCTTTCTTCAATTCTAGCATTGCCATCTGACATGGCGTACAAGGAAAAGGATCAAAGGGACCGAACTATCACTGTGCTGTCTCACTGCATACGCAAATCGAGAAAGAAGGGGGAGCAAGTTAAGGGGGTCATTTTGCTTTTAGATTTTAAAAGAAGAGGACCTGATTACATAATGTCATGTAATGTAATGACTTTAGACAGAAGGCTTTACCACAAAGGAAACTTATCTCAGCAAGACAGGTTGCTTACTATCTTATTACAGGAACCGAAGTTGATGAAAAGCAGAAAAGCCATTGGCGACAAGCTCTTCTTCAACACTGGGAAGAGTTGAAGAGGCAGTCTTAAGGGAATACTTGTTGGAGAAGGGAAAATGCTCCTTAAGGACTTACACCTCTCATGCTTTCAGATTCAGTTCACCTGCTTTACAACCAACTTTGCGCTTACGCCTTCCGGAAGAAGACACCATTGTTTGCATTCGCTGAACATTGCACAAAACTCATGGATGAAACCAGTGGCAGAATTCCCACTCCTGCCAGCAGGATAAGGAGCTGTCACACCATAGCATGGTCCTTAGTGGAGAGAAAGCCAAGCCCCTTTGTTCCTTCGTGTCCTTCTCACAGGAAAAGCAGAGGGCAGGGAAGAAACAACGGTCTGGCCTTCAGATACCTACTACGCTTGCTCCCCTGTTTCTTCCACTTGTGTTGGCAGGTCTAATCCTTTGAAGTGGAAATCACAGGGAGAGGCACTGCTATCTCTCTGGGCAYGGGGGAGGCAGGTCAGAAGGAAAGGGAAACAGAAAGGAAGCCAAAGCATTGAGGGAAAGAGCGAGAGTGCCTCCTATTGCTCTAAGAACTTGTGGAGCATTCTGAAATGCTCTATACAGCATTTTATATTTCAGGAGGCAGCAATTTAGGCCTTAATTTCACCAGCATGTTGCGTGAGTGTCCTGTGGATTTACCTCACATGCTGAGGTAAACTGAAAGTGAACCGAATTTCCAAACAGAATGCCTTTGGCATAAAGAGCTCGGCTGCCCCCAAAACGGGTATGCTGTGAGAACAGGGAAGAGAGCAATGGCAAATGCAACTTACCACTCGAGAGGGGTGTACGGGAATGTACAGGCCCCGCTGGCAACATCTCCTCCGCTTGCTCCTCAAGCTGTTTCGTTTGCTTCTCTGCCAGCGGTCGAGGCTCCGGTGGAGATGCTGCAGGCAGAACGCCCAGTGCCTGGCAAGCTGCAGCCAGTCAGAAGGTTTTAGACAATGGATGGTACTCAAAGCACGCTAAAGCATGCAAGCCTACTAAAAATTTTTGCCAGAAGATCTGTTACCAAAACAAATGCTGAGCGGCTGCCCCCGTAACAGTTAGCAAAGATGTCTTTGTAGCATATCCTTACCTCCTTTCCTTCTTGACGCAGCAGGTTTAGCAGCTTGATTTAAAAGCAAGTCCTCAGAGAACTCTCTGCCTTCTTCCTCGCCAGGCAACTGGACATGGAAAACTTCTCCATAAGCATCAGAAAATAAATCTCGGACCTCAGGTGGGAGGAGAAAAGACATTGCAGATATAAGGCCACAGAAATTCAGGGTTGACTCCAAAAAAACGAGTACCTTTTCAAATTCAGCTGAGAACTGATTTGAGTACGAGAGAAACTATGGTAAGGTAGCTTCTTGGCCCTGAAGGCTAGATTTTCATAGGTTACCATGGCAATGTAAAGCATCTTCTTTAAGGGACTCTTCTGGGATTAAAGGTCAGTGACGGGCCCATCTCTTACAGTGATTAAAGAGATGACATCTACCACCTCCAGGGCTGCCTGCTGCATATTTACTTGCCTTGCTGCCCTTCCGTTTGAACCCTTGTGGCAACTACAGGGGGAACCAGGCAGGGTTCAGCAGACCTGAACTCCTCGCTCAAGTGTGACTGCTTTGGGTCAGCTTTTGTTTCTAATTTTAACTAAGGTCTCTGAAGATGCATGCTTCCAAGCTGTACAAGCTAATCTGCATGAGAGCAGCCTCTTTCAGAGTTTAAGCATCTTCCTTTAATGCAAACTTTCCGAGGGCTAGAAAGGTAAGGATGTTCTCCTGTTACAGTCTGCTGCTTGAATCAATCTCATTATCTTCCTAGGGTGACTTAAAGAGAAGGTGGAATTAAGCCTCCAGATTTTTAAAGCTTTGGCTTGTGTGAAGGAAGAATTGTCATTTTTGTTAAGGCATGGAAAGTCTAAATTAATTGCCATTGTTAACAATGTAAGAACCGCATTTTGAAACGGCATGCTGTCGCAAGAAGTAATTTTAGTAAACATATTGTTTTTATCCCTTTCAGTGCAAGCATTGTGTGTGCTTGACTAAGTACATCAATAACCATGTGGAAGGAAGTCGTCGGGATTATTCTCCGAGAGGGAATTCATGCATGTGTCTGAGAAGCCCATAGGGGTGGGGAAGGCTGGGTCAAAGTGAAGCTCTTGACTCCGAAAGCCTTGTAGACAAATGTGCTCAGCAGTGATTGCTGCCTAAGCCAATTTCCAAAGATTCAGGCAGGCTGCCCTGGTAACACCAAGGAGCCCTCC
>NW_020448983.1:0-1007 GCF_003343035.1 Apteryx rowi
AGTACTTGTGTGAGTGCTCCCTCACGTGAGTTCTCATTCACAGGAGTGTGTACATCAGTGAGTGCATGAGTCAGTGAGTGTGTGCATGAGTGCTCGCGAGTGCGTGAGTTCCTGTGTGTGTGTGAATGCTCGTGCGAGAGTGTCCTCGTGTGAGTGAGTGCTCACATGAGTGAGTGCTGGAGCGAGTGCTCACGTGAGTGTGTGCATGAGTGCATGAGTGCTCGCATGAGTGAGTGCTCACGTGAGTGCTTGTGTGAGTAAGCACTCAGGCAAGCACGCACCCATGTGAGCAAACACTGATGTGAGCACGCACGCACTCACACGAGCACTCACGCACTCACTCATGTGAGCACTCACGCATTGCCTCACACAATCACTCACTCACGCAAGCACTCATGCGAGCACTCCCTCACGCACTCACCCAGGCAAGCACTCACGCACGCGAGCACTCTCTCACCCATGCACTTTCTCACGTGAGCAAGCTCTCACGCACTCATGCACGCATTCACTCTTTCATGCACTCGCTCACGCACTCRCGCACGCACTCACGCGCTCTGTCGCGCGAGCACTCATGCACGCCTAGCCTTTGCTCTGGGGCGGATGTCGCTCTTGGGAGGCGCCGCTGCCTATCGGACATTGACCGTCTTTGATAGCGACAGGCCTCCACGAGTCTTGATTTCCGTCCGCATTGCTCGGGCACGATGTCCGTAGCTCGCCGTGCCCCTCGGTGTGCATCGCTCCCTCTCAGCTTCCAGAGGCCCCAAGGCCCGGCCCTTTCCACGCCTCCTCCTAGGGATCGATAGCGCTGGGTCTCCGTAGGTGTCAGGAGCTGAMGATATTCATGCCTGCAGTGAGTACACTTGTGCACGAGCACTCCAGTGAGGGAGCACTGATGTGAGCGAGCACTCTGGTGAGTGAGAACTCTGTGTGAGCACTCACACGTATGAGCACTCCAGTGAGCAAAAATTCCTTTGAGCGAACGCTCCAGTCAGTCAGCTCCGGCGATC
>NW_020448983.1:3712-4703 GCF_003343035.1 Apteryx rowi
AGCACTCAAATGAGTGAACTCCCTGGTGAGGGAGCACTGCGGTGAGTGAGGACTGCTGTGAGCCAGCCCTCCGCTGAGAGAGCCCTCCGCTGAGAGAGCACTCCGGCATGTGAGCACTCCAATGAGCCAGCACTCATTCAAGTGAGCACTCCAGTTAGCGAGCACTCCAGTTAGCAAGCACTCTTCTGAGAGAGCACTATTGTGAGAGAGCACTATTGTGAACAAGCACTCTGGTGAGTGAGCACTCCGGTGAGCGATTACTCCAGTGAGCATTCTTGTGAGTGAGCACTCTGGTGAGCAAGCACTCTGGTGAGCCAGCACTCCAGTGACTGAGCAGTCACATGAGTGAGCCCACCAGTGAGCGAGCAATCACGTGAATCAGTACTCCGGTGAGCATTACGGTGAGTGAGCACTCGTGAGTGAGCACTCATACAAAAGAGTACTCCAGTGAGCAAGCACTCCAGTGAGCGAACACTCTAGGGAGTGAGTGCACACTCCCCAGAGTGCACATTCCCCAGAGTGTGCAGTCACAGAAGTGCCCACTCCTGGGATGGCCCATTCACRTGAGTGCACACTCAGCAGAGCGCCCGCTCACGGGAGCACCCAGTCATGACAGAGAACACTCCCCGGAGTGCCCACTCCCCAGAGTGCTCACTCCCTGGAGCGCCCACTCACTGGAGTGCCCACGCACCAGAGCCCCCACTCACTGGAGCGCCCAGTCATAGCAGAGAACACTCCCCGGAGTGCCTGCTCCCCAGAGTGCCCACTCATGGGAGTGCACATTCTCTGGAGTGCCCACTCACCAGAGTGCACACTCCCCGGAGTGCTTGCTCCCTGGAGTACCCACCCCCCGGAGCGTGCACTCACTGGAGCGCCCATGCACCAGAGCACCCACTCACCRGAGCGCCCAATCATGGCAGAGAACACTCCCCGGAGTGCCCACTCCCCAGAGCACCCTCTCACGGGAGCGCCCACTCACGGGGGTTCTCAC
>NW_020448984.1:0-1035 GCF_003343035.1 Apteryx rowi
CCCCATTGCACCCACTGCACCATTGCACCCATTGCAAACACCATAGCATCCTATTGCACCCATCGCACCATTGCACCCACTGCACCCATCGCACCCACTGCACCCATCACACCATTGCACCCCCTTGCAAACCCCATTTTGCACCTATTGCACCCATCACACCATTGCACCCATTGCACCCATCTCACCCACTGCACCCTCTGCACCCCATTGCACCCATCACAGCCGTTGCAAATCCTGTTGCACCCATTGCACCCATTGCATCATTGCACCCTCTGCATCCCATTGCACCCATTGCAAGCCCCATAGCATCCTATTGCACCCATTGCACCCATTGCACCATTGCACCTATCACACCCATGGCACCCATTGCACCATTGCACCCTCTGCACCCCATTGCACCCACTGCGCCATTGCACCCATTGCAAACCCCATAGCATCCTATTGCACCCATTGCACCAATCACACCCATGGCACCCATTGCACCCACTTCACCCATTGCACCCTTGCACCCATTGCAAACCCCATTGCACCCACTGCACCATTGCACCCATCGCACCCATTGCAAACCCCGTTGCACCTATTGCACCCATTGCACCCTAGCACCCCATTGCACTACTACACCCACTGCACCATTGCACCCATTGCATCCCCTTGCAGACCCCATAGCACCCATTGCACCCATGGCACCCACTGCACCCATTGCAAACCCCATAGCATCCTATTGCACCCATCGCACCCGTAGCACCTCATTGCACCCCACTGCACCCATTGCACCCATTGCATCCCCTTGCAGACCCCATAGCACCCATTGCACCCCACTTCACCTATTGCACCTATTGCACCCCACTGCAAACCCCATCCCACCTCACTGCACCCCATTGCACCCTATTGCACCCATTGCACCCATTGCAAACCCTGTTTTGCACCCATTGCACCCACGGCACCCACTGCACCCATTGCAAACCCTGTTTTGCACCTATTGCACCCATTGCACCCATCGCACCCATTGCACCCACGGCACCCACGGCACCC
>NW_020448984.1:3287-4305 GCF_003343035.1 Apteryx rowi
CCCCATAGAGACCTATAGACCTCATAGAGACCCATAGAGACCCCATAGAGACCCATAGACCCTGTAGACACCCATAGAGCCCTATAGACCCCCATAGACCCTGTAGACCCCGTAGACACCCATAGACCTCCATAGACCCTACAGACCCCTATAGACCCCATAGACACCCATAGACCTCCATAGACCCCATAGACCCCATAGACACCCATAGACCTCCATAGACCCCATAGACCCCATAGACACCCATAGACCTCCATAGATCCTACAGACCCCCATAGACCCCCACAGACACCCATAGAGCCCTGCAGACCCCCTATAGACCCCATAGACACCCACAGACACCCATAGAGCCCCGTAGACCCCATAGACACCCATAGAGCCCTATAGACCCCCATAGACCTTGTAGACACCCACAGACACCCACAGAGCCCCATAGACCCCGTAGACACCCATAGACCTCCATAGACCCTACAGACCCCTATAGACCCCATAGACACCCATAGACACCCATAGAGCCCTATAGACCCCCATAGACCCTGTAGACACCCATAGACCTCCATAGACCCTACAGACCCCTATAGACCTCATAGACACCCATAGACCCCCATAGAGCCCTATAGACCCCCATAGACCCTGTAGACACCCATAGACACCCATAGACCCTACAGACCCCTATAGACCCCATAGACACCCATAGAGCCCCATAGATCCCCATAGACACCCATAGATCTCCATAGGCCCTACAGACCCCTATAGACCCCATAGACACCCATAGACCCCCAGAGAGCCCTATAGACCCCACAGACCTCCATAGAGCCCTACAGACCCCCATAGGCCACCAGAGAGACCCATAGACCCCACAGACACCCATAGACCTCCATAGAGCTCTACAGACCCCCAGAGACTCTCACAGGCCCCATAGACCCCATAGACCTCCAGAGAGCCCTATAGACCCCATAGACCCCATAGACCTCCCAGAGAGCCCCAGAGAGCCCTGTAGACCCCATAGACACCAATA
>NW_020448985.1:0-1036 GCF_003343035.1 Apteryx rowi
CCCCAGGGACACGACTCGGCTCAGTTTAATGATTTTTCCTTTATTGGCACTTTCAGGCGTCCGGGGGGGCCCAGGCGTCCGGGGGGGGCTCAGGGGAAGGGCTGCGCCGGGGGCCGGTGCAGGCTGGCATCCAGGAAGGTGCCCAGGGCGGTGGCGCTGGTGAGGATGAGGAAGGCCCAGAGGAAGAGCCGGTCGACCACGAGCGCCACGAAGTGCCAGTCCTCGCGCAGCTGCGGGCGGCCGTCAGCCCCGGCGCCCGCCTCGCACGGGGACTCGCACGGGGACTCGCACGGGGGCCGGGGCTGGCACGGGGCAGGTGGGGCTGGCATGGGGCAGCTGGGCTCGCCCGGGGGCTCACACGGGGGGTTGCACGAGGACTCGCGGGGGGCGGCTGGGCTCGCACGGGGGCAGCCAGGCTCACGCAAGGGCCCACACAAGGGCTCACGTGAGGGCTTGCACGAGGACTCGCACGAGGACTCGCRTGGGGACGGGGGGGCTCGCGTGGGGGAGGTGGGACTGGCATGGGATCGGCCATGCTGGGCCAGGGGCTTGCACAAGGGTTTGCACAAGGACTCACGGGGGGGCTTGCACGGGGGTGTCTGGGCTCACACGGGGACAGCTGGGTTTGCACGAGGGTTTGCACAGGGGTGGCCGCAGGGGCTCACACGGGGTTTTGCACGGGGATTTGCACAGGGGTTTGCACAGGGGTTTGCACGGGGCCTCGCACGGGGGGTTTGCACGGGGATTTGCACAGGGGTTTGTACAGGGTTTTGCACAGGGGTTTGCACGGGGCCTCGCACGGGGTTTTCGCACGGGGCCTCGCACGGGGGGTTTGCACGGGGATTTGCACAGGGTTTTGCACAGGGGTTTTGCACGGGGGTTTCGCACGGGGATTTGCACAGGGTTTTGCACAGGTTTTGCACAGGGGTTTTGCACAGGGATTTGCACGGGGGTTTGTACAGGGGTTTGCACGGGGCCTCGCACGGGGGTTTTGCACAGGTTTTGCACAGGGGTTTGCACGGGGCCTCGCACGGGG
>NW_020448985.1:1912-4087 GCF_003343035.1 Apteryx rowi
GAGGGGCGCCGTGGGCCCAGGTGCCCGGGGGACCCAGGCGTCCGGGGGGGGGGAACCCAGGGGTCCAGGGGGCCCAAGAACCCGGGGAGGGGCCCAGGCGTCTGGGGCCCAGGTGTCCAGGGGCCCTGGCATCCGAGGGACCCTGGTGCCCAAGGAAGGGCCCAGGCGTCGGAGGGGCCCCGGCGTCCGGGCGGCGGCGCGGCCCTTACCCGGCGCACCCAGGGCGGCATGGCGTGGCTGGCGGGCGAGCGGTGGTGCAGGTTGAGGACGCCGACGCTGAGGATGACGCAGAGCGTCAGCAGCACCAGTGTCGCCGTCAGGTAGCGCACGATGAGCGGCGCCGCCAGCGACGTCTCCGGCACTTTGTCCGCCAGCAGCAGCAGGAACACGGTGAGCGTCAGCAGCCCGAACAGCGACAGCGTCATCTTCTCCCCTGCCGCCGCCGCACCTGCCCGTCACGCCGGCCCCGCGCCGGCCTCGTGCGAGGCCTGTGCAAGCCCTGCTTCCCCGTGCAAGGCCCTGTGCAAGCCCCGAATCCTCGTGCAAGCCCTGTGCAAGCCCCGGCTCCCTGTGCAAGGCCCCATGCAAACCCCGTGCGAGCCCCTGTGCAACTCCTGAATCCTTGTGCAAACCCCGTGCGAGCCCTGGCTCCCTATGCGAGCCCTGTGCAAGTCCTGACCCCCCGTGCAAAGCCCCGCACAAGCCCCGTGAGAGCCCTGGTTCCCCGTGCAAGGCCCCATGCAAGTCCTGAATCCTCATGCAAGGCCCTGTGCAAGCCCTGGTTCCCTGTGCAAGCCCCGTGCAAGGCCCAGCTCCCCGTGCAACCCCCCGTGCAGGCTGCAGCTCCCCGTGCGAGGCCCCGTGCGAGCCCCGGCGACAGCCCTTGTGCAAGTCCCAGCTCCTCGTGCAGCCCCGGTCCCCGTGCGAGGCCCCGTGCGAGGCGCGTGCGAGGCGGCGCACCGGCGTCGGGCGGCAGGTAGAAGACGCAGATGGCGAGCACGGTGATGAGCACGCAGGGCACGATGACGTTGACGATGTAGAAGAGCGGCTTGCGGCGGATGACGAGGTAGAAGGTGACGTCCTCGTGCGCGGCCTCCCCCGGCGGCGCGTGGTGCCGGCCCGCGCGGTGGCACAGCTCCCACTGCCCGTTCTCTGCGCGGCGCCGTGAGCGCGGGGCCCTCGTGCAAACGCCCCTGTGCAAACCCTCGTGCAAACCCTCGTGCAAACCCTCGTGCAAAGCCCCGTGTGAGGCCGTGCGAGGCTGCGAGGGGCTGCGTGAGGCCACGCACAGCCATGCAGCACCATGCGCAGTGGTGCAGCCCCGTACAGCGCAGTGCACAGTCACGGGCAGCTGTGCGAGGCTGTGCAATGCCGTGCAATGCTGCACAACGCTGCGCGTGGTCATGCAATGCAGCGCAATGCGGCGCGCAGCCGTGCACGGCTGTGTGAACCTGTGCAACGCCGTGCAACACCGTGCGCAGCTGCGTGGGGTTGTGCAAGCCCGCGCAATGCCGTGCGCAGTTGTGCAATGTGGTGCGCAGTCGTGTGAGCCCGTGCAACGTGGCGCAATGTGGTTTGAGGCTGTGCGCAGCCGTGCAAYGCCGTGCGCGGTTGTGTGCGGTTGTGCAGTGCCGTGCGAGGCTGTGCACTGTGGTGCAATGCTGCATGCAGTTGTGCACAGTCATGTGCGGCTGTGCAATGCGGTGCAATGCCGTGCACAGTCGTGCAATGCGGTGCAATGCTGCACGCGGTTGTGCACAGTCATGTGCGTCTGTGCAATGGGGTGCAATGCCGTGCACAGTCATGCAACACGGTGCAACGCTGCACGCGGTTGTGCGCAGGCGTGTGCGGCTGTGCAATGGGGTGCAATGCCGTGCACAGTCGTGCAACGTGGTGCAATGCTGCACGCGGTTGTGCACAGTCGTGTGCGGCTGTGCAATGGGGTGCAATGCCGTGCACAGTCGTGCAACGCGGTGCAACGCTGCACGCGGTTGTGCGCAGGCGTGCGCGGCCGTGGGGGGGTCTCACCGAGGAAGGCGGGGGGCAGGCGGGCCTGGGGGCCGGGGGGCCCCTCGTGCCCCCCCCGCGCCAGCCGCAGCCCCAGCTCGGCGCGGCTGTAGCTGCCCGAGCGGAAGACGAGGGAGCAGTTCTGCCAGTCGAAGGGGAAGTGCGACA
>NW_020448986.1:0-33065 GCF_003343035.1 Apteryx rowi
GGCAGATAGATGCCTCCGTCCCCTGCAGCAGGGAGTCCCCCACAACAATCACCCGCCGCTTCTTCCGGGTGTTCCGGCAGGGCACAGGGTCTGTTGTCCCGGTTACTTCCCTGGCAGCCATGCCCATCTCCTCCTCATCCTGGAGGGCACTGAACCTGTTCTTCAGCTTCAGGTCGTCAGGAGGAGTAGGAGCCCTTCTCCTCCCACGAGCAGTGACCAGTTTCCAGCCTTCTTCTGTGATGTTATGATGTACCTTTTCACACGGCACAGAGCCCTCTGGCAACTCCACTGCTGCAGGGGGTTGGGACTCCTGGAGCTGTACAGTCTCCGAGAATACCCTGTCTATCTCTTGCTCTGCTTCTCGGATGCTGCGCAGCCTACTGACCTCCTCCCGTAACTCCCTTACCTGACGACACAACTCGTCAACAGCAGCACACCTCCTGCAGGAGAGCTGACTGCCAGCCCAGGCCTCCTGGAGAGGCCCCAAGCACTCCCTGCAGCCTGAGACCTGTAGAGCCGCATCTACTGTCAGGCTGTTTAGGCTTATATTGTATTTCCATCTCACACATTCCTCTTCAGGCTGAGGCAGGTCTAAAGAAGGAATTAGTAAATCTGAGAAATCTAGGTTTTAATAGGCATTAACCCATTAAAGTAATGGAATATCCTAACTTAGCCTGTGCAATTGACTTTTTTTATTTCTGCAGCTTCCTGCTTTGGGGCTTTTTTTTTTTTTTTAATAATTTTCTGAATTGAATAAGACTGGTTACTTCAACTTTCTTTTTCTTTTATACTGTATTGATATCTTTTCCTACTCTTCATTCCAAGATGCTTCTATTGTGTTGTTTTATCCTCTTTTTGTTTTTTTTTTTTTTTTAATAATTTAATTAAGAATATTTTTTCTTATACGGATATAAGCATCAATTTATCTTAAACTGATAAATTGGTGGTTAACTGGAGGGATTTCTGTCTGGCAAATCTGTCAAGTATTCAGGCACAAGCATTACCAGTTGTGTGCTGAAACACTGTTTGTGTGATGATAACTTTATGACCAGAAAAGAGTGCTAAAATTTAAGTGGTCAGCAGTGAACCTTTTACTTAATTTTGTGACTTCCTTTTAAACTAAGCATTATGCTTTCCTTTGGTGACTGCAGACATGCCCTTGAACTACTCCTGATCTTTCCCTTTCTAACAAGACAAAAGCAGTGGTTTTTTGTTTTGTTATGTTTTTTTCTGAAATGGATGTGCTAATGACAAGCATGAGGTCAAAGGAGGCTGGGAATCATTCCAAACAGAACTTTGGTGACCAGAGAGTTTGAGCAGTGAACTCCTGTCATGTCAATATCTCTTTATTTTCCTGGCACTGACAGCTCCTAAAAAAATGCCAATACAAATAAAAAGGAAAGGGAATAAAAGGGTATTCAGATCAGAACTCCTCATAGATCCACACTCCTGTCTGAAACCACTAGTTTTCAGTTTTAGTTATTTTTATTGATAATTTCAGCACCATATTAAAGGAGAGGTTGTTATGACACAGGGTGTCCTGCTACTGCTCTTAGCCTGAGGTGGCCCCTCAGAAGTACCCACTGAAAAGCTTGTTGCTGCAGCAGAATAAATGATATCATCAGTCCAGTTCTGTTACAGATATGAACCCTTGGTTAGGTCTCAGACGTTTAGGGCATGAACAAGGCCCTGTGGACTATTAAACCGCACAAGGGATGGCCTAGAAGATCCCTTCCTGGTTTAGTCATTTTGTCGTAACCTAAAGCTTCATCTCTCAATTTAAAAATAAATTAATAGGGAGAAGTGTTAAAAAGTATCACCTAGTTCTCCTTTGTGGGTGAACCGTGGCCTCTTTTTTTTTTAGTTTATGCTGGGCTGTTGAGCTTTTCAGTCCCAAAGGGGACTGGTCCACCTGAGTGTGATAAGAGCACCCAGCTTCCTCATGCATCATCTGTCAGTCTGCACTCACAAAGTGAACTGGAGAGTCAAACCAAGCCAGGACACAGTGTTTTCCTCCCTGGCTGAGGCCCATCTGTTCAGTTCTGATGTATATTCCTCATTAGTGCAAGTCATGTAAGACTACCAATTTGGCTGGAACTGCTCGGGACAGTGAAGCGCATGGTTTGCTTGTGAGCCTGGTCCCATGACAGGCGTGCGTTCAATCACCTCCGGAGCAGCGCTGTGGGAAGTGTCCCTCCCTGGCTTACCTCCGAGCTGGTCTCCCACGAGTTCATCCCCATGCTTGCGAGCTGCACCTGCGGCTGGGAATTGCAGGGATCACACATTCACTGCCTGAGACGATGTGCCTTAAGACTAAAAAGGACTTCACTCTCTGAACGTTGTGAGGAGTGATGGACTGTATTAGCTCCGTCACCTTACAGATAATCAACAATGCTTCTCTGTTTATTTTACATTTTGGAGCATGTTTTGTGTAAGCATAAACCATTATGTCATCCCACTGCTTCTGGGGTGAGGAGAGGAGGCAAGAAAATGCTTTATTCATCATAGATCGCTGTGAAGATAACATGTGAAGGAGGAAGAAAAAAGACAGGTTCTACTGGGGGGGGGTGGTTATAAATCTTTTTGACAAAGGAGAACAAAAGCAACAGAGTTTGCTGTCTGTTAAGAAGTTACCAGCTAGCAAGTTACCTACCAGCCACTCAGACAAAACTGTGAGCACGTGCGTACACACACACATATGTGAACATTAATGCATATGTGTTTACATATACACGTGTACACACACACACACACAATGTCTATAATCACAGACTTCTGGTTTCCTGAGTCAAACTACTCAGGTTTGTGAGCACTGCCCTGCAGTGTAAATACATATTTAAGAACATTGCCTGCAAGGTGTTTTTTAACCTGTGATATGTCACTGCTGTTCATACTAGATATGTTCCATTTTAGTAGGCTTAAATCTTTTTGCTTCAAATGGTTTCTCTTTCTGTTGTTTACCTAATATATGTATTTGTGTCTGTTTTCTAGGCTTAGCCTATGCTTTGCTGGCAGCTGTTCCCCCAGTATTTGGTCTATATTCTTCGTTTTATCCTGTCTTCCTATATACTTTTTTTGGGACCTCCAAGCACATATCAATAGGTATGCATATGTGTGTACATTTAATAAAACTGTGAAAAATAGAATTGGAGACGTGGAAAGTATAGCTGTTTTCCATAAATTCAAATTAAGTGAATAAGAGAAACATAAATGTGTCAAAAAATAGCAGTATTTCTATTGTTAATTTATCTGTCCTACTTAGGAAGGAATAGAATAGCTGCTTGCATTGGGTTAGATCTGAAAATGTATGTTGTGAGCTCCTGAGCTATAATTTTAACTTGTAGACAGCTGTCTGTGTGACCAGGATTATTCTTTACTCTGCATAATAGAAACTGAGATAGAAAAAAATGATGGTTTTAGCCACCATAGAGGTGCATGTTCAACATTTAAATTGTTTTATTTGTGCTGAATACTGGAGCAAACAGTGGGAATAAAAATACAACATTTAGATAGAAAATTTTTTAACAGTTTAATTCCACAAATCTGTGCAAATCTTAGTAAAGAAGCCTAGAACTGCTCCTAAAAACAAATAAACAAACCCCCCCAAAAAGCTACTGGAATTTTAACCAATTATTTTCCTCTCCTTCTTATTTCAGGCACCTTTGCTGTGATTAGTATGATGGTCGGTGGAGTTGCTGTGAGAGTAGTGCCTGATGAAGTGGTTTCTGTGGACTTGAATTCTACTAATGTTACAGATTTGTTTGCTGCTCGGGATGCTGAGAGGGTCCAGGTAGCTGTGACTCTCGCCCTTCTTTCAGGAATTATCCAGGTACATGCTTGCAGTTTGCTGTAAGGGCAAGTTCAGGTGCTGCTACCAGACTTGCGGTTGCGAGGGACGCTCGGTTGTGCTGGCTCCCCTGTCAATAGATCTGTGCTTCAGCACTGCGCTATGCAGAATACAGGTTGCTTCCTGCCAGCCACATACCAGAACTGGGGGTGGATACACTGGAGGCAAGTCTGGATCTGGGCATCTCAGCTGGGCTGGGAAATAGGAGACCTCCCTCTTCATTCTGCCTATTCCCTGTCAGAAAAACTTCTCCTGATGGTCTCCAATCTGTCTATAAATGCATACAAACACTTATGTTTACCCATATCTCCTATTGCACTGGCCAGTGGCATGGAAGATTGGGTGTATGGATGGTTAATCACTGAACTGTGGCCTTAAAAAGGCCAAGTTTAACAGGCCATAAAAAGGTTTGCCTGAGCTAGCTTGGGCATCGAAGTAAGAAGGGGTGTCCTATGGTCTGTCTTCTGTACAGTGCTGCTATTCAGGCTACACTGGGAGTCACATTGTTCATATTTCTTTTCTTTATTAGTTGTGTTTAGGTCTCCTTCGATTTGGATTTGTAGCAATATATCTAACAGAGCCTCTGGTACGAGGATTTACTACTGCTGCTGCAGTTCATGTCTTTACTTCTCAGTTAAAGTATCTGCTTGGAGTGAAGACTAACCGATACAGTGGACCCCTCTCAGTTATATATGTAAGTTGCTATATTTATTAGAAATACAAATTCCCCATTGTCCAGTATTCCCCAGTACTTAAGGCTTTTTCTTTAAAAAAAGTATTTTAGCACTAAGTAGAATAACTCTTCAGTATTCAGAACTGAGTGTGAAATATTTAAGTGTCATAGGTATATAAGAGCATCTTAAAGTGCAGCTTTGGTGAGAGTTAACAGATCAGCACAGGCTGAGATGGGCAGATTTTAGGATTCTACTAGATGTAATTTTGTTACATGAGCAGATGCCTATTGGAGTGAATCTCTTGTGTATTTTGGGAGAGGTGGTGTGCTATTAAAGAAGCTATCCTCCAAAATAAATATGTTACCTATAAGCCTGACATGTTTTGCAAAACTAGGAAATGTTATTCTCAGAACTTTGGCCAGTCTGTGCTTTTTTTTTCTTTTTCTTTTTTTTTTTTAATTTCACGCACAGTTCCTGATGGATGTATTCTTCATTTCCTGTTTGTAAGCTGGGTGTAGTGTGGCTGGGCACAATGTGCTGTGTTGCCACAAATGTATCTGTTCTTTGGAGGAGAGGAAAACAAACTGTTTTGAAAGAAAGGCATTTGGTGTAAAACATTGCTATTTATTGAAGACCCTAAACATTAAAGCTGATCATTTAGAGCATGTGGTGATCCAGTATTTGACATAGCTCATAGCCTAATCTCTGACTCACTCTAATACGTAATGATAAAAGAGAGAGCCCATGCAGTATAAAGCTATAATTTGGTCAGTATAACTTAAGTAAAACTAAAACCTCTTGTTCACATAAATTTAAAATTGACAGTTGGGCTCTGAAAAAAATCCTACCAGTCTAAGAAGCCCCAAGTTGTTTTCACAGAATCAATGCTCAGATCGTACAGGCAAGAAATCCTGAGCAGAGGAATAAGGAGGATCTCAGATATCTGCCAAAATCCAGGCTTTTGAGTAGGTTGATGGCTCAGCAGTAAAGAAGCTTCAGTATTTCAATGAGAGCGATGGAATCTACAGAAAAACCTTGTGGCAGTCTTTTTGGTGTGTTTGTGCAGATATAACAAGCCTTTCAGAAACATGGCTGCACTGGTGATTAATTCCTAAATTTGCTGTTTAGTTCAGTAATATAAAATACTAACTGCCCATCAAATGGAAGGTATATATTCAAGGTGTAGTGCCAGGACTTCGATAATATCCTTTTGATAGTTGCTGTAGTTTACCTTCTATCTAAAGAAGGCTATGTACATCTTCTTTCAAAAACTTCTCTAGAGGTCATTTATTTCATTTTTTAAAATGCAGGGGAAGGAGGAGAAGAAATTGCTGGAGGAATTGTTTACCTTCTGGCAACCTGTGTGTTCCAGCAAGCTTTCTTTCCTAACACCCTTTTTGATGGTATTTTTCAACTAAAAGTTATTTGGGGTATTGGCCAGTTCAGCAGTGTTGCAAGATCATTGTTACTTAATCATATTGCTGTGGTAACCTCACTGGTTGTATCAGCAGTTTTATTGTTCTAGAATAATTAATGCAGCTCTAAATAGATGTGATTTGCCAAAGAATATTTGAAGGTATTAGAAGAAGTTGGCATTTGTTGCTTCGAGGTAGTGGCCAGTATGAAATATATGTGAAAATGTTGAGGATAAAAGCTGTGGTTTAGTTTAGACTTTTTTCCACATGATAAAGAATTTTCCCCAAATTTTTGTCACACTTTGGGAAGACTGATGTTATAAATGGCTGTAAGGGCATCTCTCTCACTGAGATACTCCAAACTTTGTGTTTTATGGGGACAGTGGGGTTTTTGCGGATGCACTGATTTGCTATGGTGGTAAGTGCAGAATAAAAACTCCGCTAAACAGCAGTGTATAGCTTGCTCTTTTGTAACAAATTGCTAGGAAAGAGCTTTTAATAAAATAAATTCATTTGATCTTCATGAATGAATAATTCTGATACTTCTATTGTGTTACAGAGCATAGCTGCTGTGATTTCAGAAATCACAACAACCAATATTGCTTCATTGATTGTTGGATTAACGTGCATTGTTATGTTGTTGATTGGCAAGGAAATCAATCTCCGGTTTAAGAAGCAGCTCCCAGTTCCTATTCCTATGGAGATCATTGTGGTGAGTCAGCTGCGAATGCGTTTTCTGCACATGCATTCTGTTTACGATACTTTGTTTTCTGAGAAGTCACGTTAAGAGGAAGTCACGCAGAACGCAGTGGTGAATGTATTCCTGACATGAAGAGGTTCTGCAGGGCTTGAATTTCTTTTTAAAAAGCAATGGTGGAAAGAGGAGGAGGAACTGGTGTGAGTTATTACTCTCTTTACCTTCCTTTCTCTGTTCCTGAGATACATTTATCTATGTATTTTAGAGCAGTCATTCCAAACAGAATCAGTGCTGCAGTCAGTTGTCAGAATATCTTAATACACACAAAACCCATGTCTCACATAACTTATTCACCTTTAAAAGTACTTGAATTTAAAATGCATTCTCAGATAACTAGAGCTCTCAAACAATTTGCACAAAATCAGCTGAGGAAGAGAATAACTGAAGGCATGGGTACAGCTGAGGTAGAAGGAACAGAGAACGGAGTGCTATTGAGAGGTGATGGTGATGATGTGCTAGAGTGTTGTTTGATAGTATGGCAGTAGTAAGAGATCTTCTTAGGCCTGTAACTATCACTGCTGCTGAATCAGTTGTGTTTACCAATAATGTGCAGGTTATACACATGAAAATATGTCAGTGCAGACCTTGTTGGCTTGTCCTTGCATTTTATTTCCTTTAGAATACTACCGTGTGTGTGGTATTCTAGCTGGGTTTGACTCAAGCAAGGGGATTTGAGTGATTCAGATCATACCATACCATGTCCCACTTAATTGTTTGCAAAAGAACTTCATAGAAGCAGTGGGGGTTGAAGGTGATGGAAGGAAGATCTTGGAACTTCCTCCTTTTTATCTATTTCTCTACCTCCCCACAAAGTCTTAAAAAGCTGATTGACAAATAAATTCAAACCCATATGTGTATTATCCCTAATCAGCTGTTATTATTCACTCAGATGGCTTTGTCTCTTTCTAGCTGATGTTTACAAATGTGTGTGTGGGTTTTCAGGTAATTATTGGCACAGGAGTTTCAGCTGGAATGAATCTGACTGACTCATATGGAGTGGATGTTGTTGGGAATATTCCTCAAGGGTAGGGGTGATATATTCTTATTCAAAATTTACCTTTTCCATATGTCATGTAGCTTTTATTATATTAAATTATAACCATTTCATCTCCAAGGTTACGTGCACCAAAAGTTCCTGAGATTCAGCTCATTCCAACAATATTTGTGGATGCAGTAGCAATAGCAATAGTTGGATTTTCAATGGCTGTGTCAATGGCCAAGATCTTTGCACTTAAACATGGTTACACTATCGATGGGAATCAGGTAAAAATATTTGGTTTGTTTTATGTAAAAGTCTCAGTACCACCTTTGTTTCATCATTAAACTAGGATGGGATTTTAGATAAAATTGAGCTTTTCTTTCGTTGTGGAATCAGGTCAAAATTTTAAATTCTTCTGACTGTCCAGATTCATTTCTAGCTTTCTGATTTGAGAAACTTGCTTCTGTTAAAGTTGGAAATGTGCATGAATATTAATTTTTCAGACTGCTGTTTCTTAGCCTACCTTCAAGGCAGTTGTGTAGTGATCTGTGGTCCTTGGTAGCTGCTCATTAGGCAGCTACTTCATCTCTACTTTTTGTAATAAAGCAAAGCATAGAGTTCCCACATGATAAATACAATGTTTTATGTACCAAAGAACTGTTATCTCTGGTTTAGAAATTCAAGTGATACCTTACAGATGCTTGAGATCTCCACTGTTACTCCCTCCAAACAGAAGTCCATCAAAATGCCATTGCTTTTTATTTCCACATGTTGCAAATAGGCAACTCCTCATTCTCTAGGACAATAACTGGCTCTTTTTAGCATAGTGATCTCATGACTGAACTGTTCACCCTTTGCAAAGTGGCTGTCTTCCTCTGACCAAAAATGGAGTTTAAATGACTTTTACCCGTAGAGTTCTGCAACTGGTCAGATGAATCTCATCCTTCATATCATTGTTTTCTCTTACCCAAAGGGATCAGAGGACAAAGCCACAGCTAGCATTAATGGACACAACTCTATTTACTTTAGCTAAAGTTATCGTCACTGACCCCAGTTAAGTATGTAGTTCTTTTTCTTCAGGAAGTGCCAGCTGCTACTTCACCTAGCTGCTAAACTATAGAACTCCTTGTCACAGAATATAACACATGCTGAGTGTTTAAATGGATCAAAAAGGGATTGAACAAACTCAAAAAGAAAAACCCATGGAGAGCTATTAAATACCTACAACTCAAATGCCCCCAGTTACAAATAACAGGGCACAGAGTATTCTGGGGAAATATCATTACCAGCAGATAATTTCTTAAGCATCTGCTGCTGGCCATTGGCAGAGACACAGTACTGGGGTAGATGAAGCTCTGGCCTGGCTCACGATAGCATTTCTCATGTGGGATCTCCCTGATGAAGCAATGTACACACATTGGTTTTGTTTCATGTACAGCAACACATCACTCACCCAAAGAAACACAGGCAAGGCTACTGTTGGTTTTAATAGTACTGAATAGATAGTATAGGGTAGGAAGTAGAGAACAGCATTTGTGTAAGAAACCATTTTCCATGAAATTTCAGTGTTAGAATTTAAGCTAACTCTGAGCTGAAGAAGTCCTTAAAACTAGCAATTCTGTCATTCATTTTAGCTTTCAATCTGACTTTGTAATGTAACATTTAAAGATGGCAAATGTCTCCAACACTTAATCAAGTCCTCTGTTTAATAGATGATTTTAACATGCATCAACTTGTGCATGTGTGAGAACCACAAATATAAGCCACAATAAACTTACTAGAAAGCAATGAAAGTAAGAGGTGGTTCTTACTATGCTTGGATAGCTCCATCTTCATACAGTTGTTAAGTATAACTGCCCCTTGTTTTGCTCTGTTGTTTGACACAGGAACTTATTGCCTTGGGAATATGCAACTCTGTGGGGTCTTTCTTCCAAAGCTTTACAATCACTTGCTCAATGTCTCGGAGTCTTGTTCAGGAAAGCACTGGTGGGAAAACTCAGGTACGTAAATTCAAATTGTGAGTCAAAGTCTGCTGTTTGCAGCTCCAAAGCTAAGGCCTGTAGCTTCACTTGATTGCAGGTTTGTCTGCCTGAGGCCAGAAGGAGTAACTAGTTTCCTGCGTTTCAAATCCGGGTTGGGCCAGGATAGAAGTCTGCGTGACAGTGAAAGCGGACAAATCGAGAGGGAGGTGTCAAAAGTCACTTGAACAAACAGCCTTTGGGAGAGCACAAGAGGGGTTAGCTACTCAGTACTGCCCTTTGGGGGTACTGCTTAATGCTCAGACATCATTTCTTGCCTCTCTTGTTCAGATTGCAGGTACGCTCTCTTCAATCATGGTTCTGTTGGTAATTGTGGCTGTTGGCTACCTCTTTGAACCACTGCCACAGGTAAGGGAACTTTGCCTACTAGGCATTGCATGTCAGTGAACAGAAACCAGCTGTTATTGATTCAAATAGAGGTTGCAGGGTGATTAGTAAGAAAGTGCAGTGGGCCTCGATCCAGAAACCTTTAAATTTTGTTTACATTTTTGCTGTAAGTTAGGCTAGAAATTAATGAATATTTTGAAGGATCCAGAGTGTTGTTTGTTGTTTTTAACATTGGCCATTCTGGATTCTGTTTCTGGAACACAAAATTGATGTCTTTAAATAATTCTCCTTTGTTTGCAGCATAGAAATTCTGGGAAGAGGTTGAAAAGTTAAAGCAGTAGATCATCTGGGAAAAGGGTTGGGGCTAGATGATGGCTCATCATAATGAGTTCTTTTTGCTTTTGCAATTTTACTTATATTTGTATAAAAATGTGTTTACATGAATAAATATATTCTGATATTAAAAAAAAAGAAGCAGCTTGGTTCTGGTGACATGTGCATAGGATGATATGCAATTCCTGTCTTTTTGATAGGAGATGTAACATAGGTTCTGCCTACAGGACTGTTGCAGTAGCCATTGCAGTGTATTGTGTAGAAGCTTGAATTTGAGATTGTACTCTAGCTGCTGCAGGCACTGCAGGCAGTGTAATTACAGCAGCATGGAGCTCAGGAGCATGTGGTTTCTCTTGCCAGGAAAGAGAGTGAATCAAACTATACTGACTCTGGCTTGCCATTTCTGTGGCTGCAGTAGAAGCATATCTCTACTGAACTACTTGAAAAGTTATTTAAATGGAACATATGTTTAGTAGACTTCCATCAGTTGTACAAAGCACAGAAATCTGGTTATGTTGGCCTTGAGATGTTCTTATTTGGCAGTGGTTTCATTTTGCTTCTGAAAATAGCATTTGTGCAATATTCCTAGACTGTGCTAGCTGCAATTGTAATGGTGAACCTGAAAGGAATGTTTAAACAGTTTGGAGATATCGCACACTTCTGGAGAATCAGTAAGATTGAACTGGTGAGTAGCGCACAGCTCAGTGCATATATGTTACTATAATAAATGTTTCCCTTTCTCCTATCCCCCAAAACAAAGTAGAAACTTATCAAGTGGATAAAGATTGGCTGTTGCCTTGCAGATGGACATAAGACATGGAGCTTTAAGTACGCCAGGGGAGTGGTCTGTTGTGGACAAGACTGTTTTAGTTGTTGTATAACAAACTGACCTTTAACACAGTTCAGAAGTAGTTTGATTGCAGTAAAAGCAAAGCTTTTCCTATAGTGTTGCTACCAGTATTGCTGCAGTGCTGCTATAGGAAGCACACTGAAGACTGCGGGAATGTCTGAGAAGAATTTGAAATACAAAGTAACATGGAAAAGTACTTGAGAGTGTTTGTAATCTTTTAAGACAAAACAGAAACATAGCTGGAGTGGACCAGAACTAAGAGCGCAATGTGGGAAACATTTTGGTAGCAGATTCTCCTGGATTAACTGGCAGCATGTTAGGTTGTTACTGACCCAAACTTGGGAGTTGGACCCAGAGTTGGGAGTTGCAACAGCAGCTGTTGAGAACACCAGGCCTGCTTCTGGGGGAACTTGGAAACGAGACAGAGATCACAAAGTACCTCAGGTAGTCTTTGATGCTCTGGAGTAGATACATAACCTTAAGAGTTGGTTGCAGCCACCTGGCATACATATGATGATTTCTAAGATACCTGACAACCAGAGAACTATATCCTTGAGATGATCAGAAGCAAATGGTCTGCTCATATGTTTGGCCTGAGCTGCTCAGTGAGATCTGAGAACTGGGTCATAATCCTGCTGGCTCAGAGATGCAACTGGAACATGACACACAGACCTTTCCATACCTGAAGCCTCAGGTTCTCCCTTTTTCAATAGCAAGCTCCTCTGACTTTTCCTAACTCCCTTCCCATGCAGTTGTTTGTCTCTTGCAGGGAGACAAAGATGGTCATTCTGGAGTTCTTATGGCCGTTCTTCTCTTTGCGTGTTTTTACAGTAGTATCTACACAGTGCACACTGCAAAATATCAGTCCTTGCAACACGGCCAGGCTTACTGCTCAGTAGAAGATAGATGTGAGAGCGACTTGCAGGCCCTGAACCTTTTTCTTTTTTTTAATTCTAAGCTGTTGTGAGTCCGGTGGTAACATGGTATCCTTTGAAGAAGAGGATTTAATGCATTAATTAATATGTGACTGTTAATTTGTCAGATGATATGCTAGTGTGTCTTGAGCTTTTATGCCTTCCTCAGAGATTAAGGCAGTTATAGTGTGCTATCAAGAAGAAGAATTACACTATAGCCTAAAAGTGATTACATATGTTTCAGGTTGAATCATGCTATTGTTTTTGTTGTTAACAGAAAAGGATTCTTCATAATAATAATAATAATTCAGAGCTTTTCTCTCTCTCTCCCTCTCTCTTTCTTTTTTTTGGTTGTTTTTTTTTTAGGCCATCTGGTTGGTAGCTTTTGTGGCTTCTCTTTTGCTGGGACTAGACTATGGTTTACTTACTGCAGTAACGTTTGCAATGATAACCATTATTTACAGAACACAAAGGTCAGATTTCTTCTTTCTCAAAATTAGTATTTGCTGGTCTTCTGGGTGGTTTTGTTTGTTCAAAGGGTACAAATAACCAGAAGACCTTTCCACCCACTTCTACTGCATGCAGCATAGAATCTGCTTCATCAGGTAGGTCATGCAGGGCATGATGTATGGCTGTGATCCAGGGTTCAAACGTTGTTTTTATGAAAACAGAATTTCTAGAGAGGGCACCAAACTTGCAATCTCAGTAATAACAAGAATATTTCTGATTTCTTATATTGTGAAATTTTCTCGTTACTTTTTTTTTTTCTTTAAGGCCTAGGGAGTCAGAACTTCAAATGTGCTTGAATGCTGGGTCCAGTAAATGGTTACATTCTGTGGACGCTCATTGTCGTGATCGAGTACAAGTTGTCATGTGCTATAAATAGCTAAAAGGCTAGGTATTATATAAGAGAGTTTTATTTCATCAGAAAAGTCTCCCTGCCCTTCTAGTTTTTCAAATCACCTCTCCTCTGCCCCCATTCAAAGTGACAAAGCTTTTGCTGTGAAACTTTCCAGGTCTAGAGTGGAAGGTTTTCTTTATGGGTAAAAGAGGCCTCAGGAATAGGCATATGTGGGTAGGACTTCACCTGTGACGTGAGGTTTCTAGGCTCAAAGCCTTGGGTGTCTGAGTAGAAAATGTATAAAAATGTTGGTTTCTGTATGCATTTAAATGAAACTAAATTCTGAGATTTCAACTCTGCATAAATAAAAGTGTTTTCATGCCAGCCCTGTATGATTTTGTCCCTGCAAACAGAAGTATCGGTACTTCACTGTCACACTGCTTGTGAGTGAGGAATGCTCATCTTCTTAGGCACATTTGTCCTGGGAGCAGAACGGTTTTTAGAAATTGCAGCATGTTTTTTGCTGGTATGAGCTACATATTTACAAGATAGTCAATGGAGTTGCACCAGTTTACATCAAAGAGAATTTCCCCTCTCACTTTACGTGACTTGGCTTCTGTTTTTCAAAAAATGGCATTACAGTGCTAAGTTTCTCAATTATTTTCATACTGACAGAAGCAAACTTGTGCAGTCACCAATGATCCCTTTGTTATGTTTCCTCCATAAACTGCCCTGCTGCATCTGACCGCGTTTAGATAAGCCTGTATCAGCCAGACACTGCAAAATGACCCTTTAAAATAAGTTTCAATATATATTGATCTCTTACTTCTCCACCTTGGAAACGAGAATACTGAAACATATTTGCTTCCATTTCTCTCCAGCCCTCAGTACAGAATCCTTGGTCAGATTCCTGACACTGACATTTACTGTGATGTGGAAGAGTATGAAGAGGTAGGGGTGCGTTTCTCCTGCATTGAACAGTTTTTTGTATTCAACCAAAGTAAGATTACTGGGGTAATTTGCTGCTTAACCCTATCACACTGTGCATTTAGTGCTGTCTGCCTGGCATGCACCTGTGCTGAACTACGCTTTGGGGAAAAAGATAAATTTAGTGTTAGCATTTTGAGCACAATAGTTTCTACTACTGGTTTTTGTGGTACTTATACATTCAGCCAGGTTCAATGAGTTACATTGTACTAGCTAGTACAAAATGATAAGGTTTATAGGAATGCTACTGCTAAAACTGCTGTGTATACAAACGCATACAAGGCCAGCTTCATTAATTCTCCTGTAGCTGTATAGCATAAAATCCATGGAACCCAGGACCCAAGCTGATGTATTCTTTAAAATTGCACAAGCTGGTCAAAACAGCATTTCCCTGCCTCCTCCCTTCCCCTGCTCATTGAACACATATGATTAATGGCACAACTGTTTGTCATGCACTTAAATTCTTATAAATGCCATTTTGTTCAACCAAAAGTTGGTGAAGGCAATTGATTTTGTAAGTATAATGGACATAAACATGCTATATTTATTCAGAAGCAGCAACTAGGACTTCTCTGCACTCTTTGCCGTGTTTTCTCAGAGAAGCCGCTGGGAAGGCTACCCCCTTTGCTTAGGAACCAGTCCTAAATGTGTGTGAAAAGATGATGCTGTCATCCAAAAACATTCTCTCACACACAGTTCTGCTTTGAATATGATAAAAAACAAAAGTATAGGTGGGTATGTATATAGCCACATGCAAAGTAGAGGAGTCTTTGCTTTTGCTGTAGTGGATATAATTAGCATTTCTTCCTCCTGTAAGATGATGTTAGCCACATATGGCAGGCTAGGTCTCTGCTGCAAGCCAGATCATTTTCATTTAAGATGTCAGAGTCCAAATGCCTGTTTAGAGGTTACTTCATTTCATTTAAGTAAAGGGAAGAAGTGATATTGATAAGACCTATGTAAAGGCCTATTTAAAAAACAAAGATTCTTAAAGGCTGAAACTAAAGGCTCATTTTTGGCATTTTTGGTAGCTGAGAACTCTAGGAAATATTTATTTATATGCATACATAGAGAGGGAGAGAGAGAGAGATCATTAATCCTGTAGGAAGAAAGGAAGCCCAGAGGAAGCATTTCTAGATCTGTGTGATTTCTTCATATTAATACCAGCTGCAGATAACAACATTAAAGACCTGCAGATATTTAATTTTTTCATGATTGTACATTCCTTTACAGGAGAGAGGGAGAAATGTTACCTGACATTGTGTGCAATATTTTGATTACCTTTCTGGGAAGGTGGAGACTCTAATCTCCTAATTAGCTTTGCTCACGACAGTGCTGGCCGCCTTTGACGCATGCTGATAGCCACTCAGGCTAGGCTGTTGGGCTTCATACTTATGGGTATCCCCAGGTCCTGTGATCAAGTAGGTGGCAGAGATGTAAATATTTGCTTTTCTTCTAGAATAGACAGTACTTAACTGTGCGCACTCCAATGTTCTTTTCCTTAGGTTAAAGAACATCCTGGAATAAAAATATTTCAAGCTAATACATCACTTTATTTTGCCAATAGCGAATCATATATGAGTGCACTGAAGAAAAAGGTGAGTAAAACAAATTCTTTTAAGTCCTGGGTCTGGAAAACTTGAACATCTTTCAGCCCCTTTAGCCTAGCCCCAGTATAGTGTTTCTCAGCCTGTGGTGATCAGGAAGATGCTAGAAGGTGACCCTCCAGCCAACTGCAAATCAGCTCAGCAAGCAGCAGAACAGTGGGAGGGGATGTAGCCTAATACTAGCTTCTCATGAGTGAAAAGTTTGTTGGTGGGCACAGCACAAGCTGGCCCAACGCAATTTTTTCAGAAGGACCAAAAACAAAAAGTCTAGGAGCAAAGGCTTCCTTTTCAGGGAATAAACATTACTGGAGTATAAGACGATGGAATACTGGGGGCATTTAATGCCTCTCACAAGCAACAAATTACCTGTATATAGAGGCTACTTCACCTCCTATCAAGATTCAGCCTATGTCTGATGGGGAGGGAATGATGATAACGGAACTAGCTGGGACAGAACTGCCTCCCAGAACTGGGAGCTATTGACCCAGCAGCGACTGCACCCTCACTAACTCTGAAAAATTTTTCTGTAGCTCCCCTGATGAATCTTATACAAAACAGGTGGGTGGTACTTACCTTCACAAAGCAAGAGGTATTAGCAATTTGTGTCCAAAAGCACTTTTTCTCCCCTTTGCTCTCTGCACTCAAATCAGCACTCTGTTGAAACATGACCCCCTCTGATTTCAAGAAAGGAATGTGATGCCTCTCTTCTTCATCTTGTTAACACAATGCTTGCAAAGATTATTCCTTCTTACTTTATACCACCCTCAGCCCTACCAAGGGAAGCTGAATAACGCAGGCTTGTGTCTTAAATTTATGACAGTGATCAATATAGTGCTAATTTATACTGCAATGTCATCCTAACAAGCTGAATCTCATCTGATCATGCTTTTCTTTTCATGGCAGACTGGAGTGGACCCTTGTGTTATATTAGCAGCAAGGAAAAAAGCCCAGAAAAGGCATGCCAGGGCAATAAAGAAAGCAAACGAACCCAAGAAGAAAGCTGTCTTGAAGCTAGTGAGTTCTACGGTAAATATTTACCTCTGTTTTATCACCTAACACGCTTTCTTGTGTTAGCATTCTTGTTTACACAAGGTAAAGAGTGCTACTTGGATAGGAAGGCTTAGAAAGCATACGTTGTGCAGTGTGAGCAGGCTGCTGAGATTAACACTAAAATCAGAGGCTTACCTGCAAGAGCTGGATTGGATAATTGTGTTGAACCTTGATTATATTCAGGCACCACACTGGGGAGCAGAGCCTCCCAGACTGTCACGCTGGCTCCAGCAGTGGTGTCAGTAGAAGGAAGAATGTGCAAGCACATTTGCAATAATCATACAGCAATAGGATCAGATAAAATTAACTCAGATCAGCTGCTCCTGTAATAAGAAGGTGCCATCCGCACTGCTGATCCTGGCATGGTTAAGTGAGGTAGGTGCATTGAGAAGGCTACCTGAAACACACTGTGCTTTTGTGCATATTTAAAATTCATCCCTGCTGCAGGAGCTGGTGTGTGCTTATTACCTTGGAAAACCAACCAAATGCCTGAGTTAGGAGAGCGACTGCTGGCTCTTTTACATAGATAGACCTCAACAGGGTGAGCAGGGGTGAGGCAAGGAAATGGAGTAAAAGTGTATAAACAGGTGTCAATGTCTGAGGGAAATGGATAATTCACTCCTGAGATAACAGCTTAAAGCTACTGTAGGAAGGATGGGCATAAGAGACTAAATCTTGCTATAGATAAGATATGGAAGCACGTGTGTATATGAAGTCAGTTTCTGTAATGGTTTAAAGTTCTTCACCTTTTAGAGGCTGAAGGAACAGATGTGTATGGGGAGGAAGGGATCAACACTGAAAAGGTACTGGCTGTCATTAAGCTGTGTTTGTCTTCTTTCCCAGACTAATGATGTGGAAGCAGGTGTAAAACATGAGATAGCAAATGATGAGTTACCTGTAAATGGAAAATTCACATCTGTAGATGATAGTGTACAAGACAGGTCTCCTGATGAACTTGAATACTTCGTGGAACCAAAAACAAATGTCCACTCTTTAATTCTGGATTTTACTCCAGTGAACTTTGTGGATTCAGTTGGAGCAAAAACATTAAAATCAGTAAGTAGGCTTTTTTCGCCCCCAAACCATAAAAAATCTGTGAGGTACATGGGATATAAATGCCAAATGAAGTATAACCCAGTGTCTCGCATAATTAGCTTTAATTCTGTAGCTTCATGAGTTTCAGCTAAATACTGGGGAATGTGGAAATTGCAGCTCTCACAAGTAACTAGCTTACGCTTTCAGAACTATAATGTGTACAATGATTTGCCTGTATTTAACCTCAGTTTAACTCCATTGCAGATTATAAAAGAATACAGAGAAGTTGGTGTCTGTGTCTATATTGCTGGCTGTAGTGGTGAGTTGAGATTTTTTGTGAGCTTTGTGGGAGAGACTGGTGTTTTATCTCTTCCCCTTCTGGCCCTGGATTTTCTACTGCCAAATACTTCAGTAGTATCAGTGCTTATTTCACATTAAAAAGAACTCAGGAAAAGCAAACCCATGTTTATTAGAACCTTGACTTTAGTGAGAATAAAGCACTGATATAATGAGTTCTGTGAGACCTAGATCCTGCTCCTATTTATTTCAGTTGACAAATTGTAACTGTCACACCTAGTTTAGTCTTTTGAAATTGTTATAATAATGTCATGAGGAGAGAAGCCTGCAATGTTCCTAGTTTTTGACATTCAGAATTGTACCAACTTGGGAGAAGAATAGGCTTCTGTATTATGGTTGGATAAGAGAATTACCTTTTCTTGAATGCAAGTATCATGTGATTCCCTGCATATTTTAAATATTTTGAGTAATGACAACTTAATTTGCATCTTTTGTCTCAACTTGTTCCTTGTGAATGGAAAAAAAAGAAGCTAGGAAAACAAATCTTCCTCCTGAGATACCTTTATCTTCCATCTTTGTACTTTAGGTTATGCACTGATGCCATATTTGGTTTTTGTTTTGCAGGCCCTGTTATGAATGAGCTGACAAGACTGAATTTTTTTGAAAACACTGTAACAAGAGATTTGTTGTTTCACAGCATTCATGATGCTGTCCTTGCTTGCCATGTGAAAGACGCATCTGCTTCACAGACTGCCTTAGACCTCTGAAGAGTGGCATCTGGCAGAACGGAAGTCATAATTTATGCTGATAGAGACTTTTCCAATATTTAATTTTGCACAGTTTAAAGAGAGCCTAAGGCTATTTGCATCTACGGGTTCAGGGTGGGGGCTTATTCACTGTGGGAATAGTGGACAAGGAGTTGGAAGCCTTTCTGCTCTTTGATTTTTTTCCTTTCTGAATCAGGGTGTACTGTTGCAATGACATACAAGCATAAAATAATGCAAGACTGAAGAAAATTTGGTGTGTTCTGCTACAGTCCAAATCAGTGTGTGGCAGAGGGAATAACTGCATTGAGCTGATTGCACTTAACTAGCTGCAGGTAAAATAGTGAGACATGAAGAAGAGAACAGACAAGGTGACATTCCTATTCCTGTTGAGAAAATGGGCACTTTAACTCACTACAAAGTGGGATTTTGCAGGAAATAACTGTTCTGCAATTGCAATGCACTGTACCAGTGTCTTGAAAGAATTTTCTTAAATCACATTGAAAGCCTGATGTCAACATCTGCATACGACAGATTTCTATAAAAGTTAGAATAATCTGCCAGCTGGATTAATTAATTCACACCAGTGGCATTAGCTGTTACTGTTTTTAAACCTGAATGGTACACTTATTTTTTTAAGTATCTAACCTCTCTCAACAATACTGATCTACTTGTTGCCTGAAAATTTGCACTCTTAAGTGAATTTCAAATTAGGATCCCATAGTTTGTTATAATTATTACATTATCAGCATTGTACTTTCACTGCCAAAACCTAATTATACTTTCTAGAAAAGAATACAATTGATTAGAAGCTAAAATTAATTTGGCTTCAAGGTTTGAAGACAAGAATGGTTTAAGGCAAGGATCAGGTCTAATGAATTAAGAAATGATGCCCTATATGCAGTTTTTTAAGTTGGAATAAGCAGGTGGACAAGGTCTAAAGTCTCAGTGGTCCAAAAATAACGTTTAAAAAGCATTTTTCCATTGCCTGAGCTGTCTTCCTACCACAACTGCTGTTCCTGCTTCAGCTTTTAAGTGCTTTGCAAAATAGATTTCAGTAGAACTCCAAAATGTAAAGTGCCTTTTTTTTTTCTTTAATGAAACCCTAGTTTGTTTTTGCCTTTACAACCAGCCGCTATGGTACTGCTTGATTTCAGGTGTGAGAAGTGAAACATAAGAGAGTAATTCAAACAGAAAAAAAGATCTTCAATTCCTGTCTTTGCCTAGCAAAAGTCATTATGAAGCTGAGCAGGTAGGAACCTAACAGCGTTTCTCTGTTGGTTATTTCCGCAGCACAGGGGAAGTGGTGTGTTGGTGACACATCACTTAGTGCTCTCAAATCAAAGGGCCTGTGCACAAGGGAATTCAAACTACTTCCGCTCTTCTGAATGCAGAACTTACTTACTTAATACTTCTGTTTTGCTTCTGACTCTGTTGCAATCACGGCTTGCTTCAGGTAAGCCGTGTTTCCCAAAACCTGGGGGAGCAGGGGAAGGAGGCTTCTTTCCTCAGTCTCCCCTGGCAATAGGGATAGGAAGCATTCTGCATCAGAAGTTACTGCTTAGCTGGAGTTCAAAGGATGGATTGAATGCGTTTACATTACATGAACACATTGTGTGTGTTTGTTTAAGCAACTTTTGGTACATTTTATAATGTTCACTAGTTTAACAAGCCTTTGTATCTACATACAGTATATTTTTCTACTTTCAGCTTGTTGCAGCTTGTTTTTAACTATACAGTCTCTTCAGTTCACATCAAAACTGTGTCAACTTCTAAAATAAAGTGCTTATCAGGACTTGTCCATATTCTCCACTTTGTCTTGGCAAGACTGTGTGTATGGGACCAGCTGAAGTCCCAAGATGCAAGTGTCTGCTCTTAAGGGGTTACTAGGAAGGGCTACCTCCATGCAGCCTTCCAGGCATCAAATCAGGCATGCAAAAAAATCTGTTCTCCTGAGAAAGAAACCTAACAAACAAACAGCTTCATTTAAAACACAAAACCTTCTCTAAAACATGATGGCAAAACACCTTGTAGGTAGTTTAATATAGCCCCTCATTGTAACAGTGTCTTCAGCTACCTGCACTGCCCTAAGCCTCATCTTGATTAGGTAGCTGGCAGGGGATAGTGCATTTTCCTTCCTTTTCTCCTGCTAGTTGTGCGCATGTTCAGTTCTTTAGCTGTGACTTCCAGGAAAGCTGTAGAGAAGGTGCATAGACTTAGCATTGTGCTTGAGCAATCTGCAGCCCTTGAGGTAACTAATGCTTTTCCTGAGATAGATAAACTTTTCCTTAGAACTAGTCTGCTGTACTTTATGACTGTGTGTGGGTGACACCAACTGAGCAAGCACATGCATGTGCGCATCTAGGCTAAAAAAATGCTCCAGCTGGGTCTCTAGACCAGATCTGGTATGGCCCAGCTGAGGGATGAACCTCTGAAGCTCAGTCCGCTACTGGAGATTTCCTGTATGCTCCTGGAAGCTCGGAAAAAGTTGGGGGGGGTAACACGATGCAATAGGAGGGTGTTTTCTTTACAAGTACTTTAGGCCTATACGGCCTATAGTTTAGAACTGAGGAAATGGTCCAGGTGTTGGTGTTACCGTCCTTCTCCTTGCGTTCTTCATATTAGCAGCTCTTAATGAAACACTGCTATGAACTATGCTGATGTGTAACTGCACTTAAGTTTGCGTCTCCCCTGCTGCTCAGGTTCCTGTTGCTCCTGGCTCCCTTACCTATGTGAATCCCTCTCCTCTGCCAGCCACCACAAGGATGCAATTAATGCTGCTTTTTGCATTTCAGTAGCAACATCTGCACTTTCTCGGGAGTTGCTGAGGGGGGGGGGCTGAAAGCCCTTGCCCGAGGCAGTCCAAGATATTTATACTGTGGAACCCACTCCAGGTGCTACCAGAATTGCTGGTAGCTCATGCAGGTTAAATAAACTCGGGGAGGTTTTTTTTCTAGTTTCACCTTCCTGGACTTTGCTGCTCAGCTGAAACGGTGGTTCCTACTCTCTAGCCTAAGTCACCTGCTGAAAAGTAGTGATTTCCTCTTTTTCTCTGACTGACAGACTATTTAGATAGCAGAAAATGTAAACTCTACCTTGGGCTTACACCAACTCCCATATCCTTTGAGCTCAAGCAAGGTTCTTGCCTTGCTCCTCTCCAGTTTGTCTACGTCTGAATGGTAGTGCCTATGCACACTCACTGCTGAAGGCTCACCACCAGCAGATAGCCCTGACTAACCTTGCTTCTGTTTGACCTAGAGATACCACTTAATACTCAGAATAACATTCCTCCCCCCCCCCCTCCTTTTTATGTGATACTTCATGATCCATTGGAAGTTCCGGTCTCTTTTTTCATATATCATTTATCCATCTTAAGTAAAAAGTACACTTTATTTACCAAGTGCAACACTTGAACTGGACAGAGATATTCAGTCAGTGTTTCTTCCTTCTCAGACTCAAAATGAAAAAAATTCTGTCCTACTCCTAAATTTGCACCCCTCTCCAAAATGCTCTTTCCAAAATAACACATAACTGTTGAGAAGAGTTTTTTCAAGCAGGTGTGGACAAAACCACCAGACTACCCAAGTGTGCTTATCAAGATACTGTCACCTAAGCCAAAACCTTACAGTCAAGTATACCACATATATAAACTCTTTCGCTATTGTACACACTTCCCCATTTAAAAAAAAAAATGTATCTGACAATCTGAGCTTGATAAACTGTTATCAGTTGTGTTGTAACCTGCTAAAAAAATCCATTTTTCCACAGTGCTAGCATGCAATGCTTGAAAACAAAATGAAAGGCTGTTGAAACGCGTTAGATGACCAAAGGTGTCATTTTTAATTATTATCAGCCTTTTAATGTTGTCAGCTATTTGCCCAACCACCAGCACATCAGGACACTATCAGGATCATACTCTGTGCATAGCAGCACCTTAGACAAGCCATATGATACAGCAAAGTGCTTACTAGTGGATTTAGACTGATGTTAAACTTTTTAAACTTTTTTAGGGCAGGAATGGGAGGAAGGAATCCTTCATTCCTCGGGGCTATGAAATCACACTCACTTCTTCCTCCCTCTTGACCCAGCACTTACTTCAAAAAAAAAACAGAAGAACTTCAGCAAAAGCTGGGCTGGGCAATGTCTGACCACTAAGCACCTGTGCTGAGGTGTCAGTGTCTCCTCCTCAGTTTTCCTGTGCAGTTCCTAACAATTTTTTCAGGCTACAGCTGTACCTCACTGCTTGGCATCAAGCAAGCGTTTCTGAGCACACCCACAATCACTGTCCTCACAGGGATCTTTCAGTGCTTCCCCAGCATACATGGTAATTTTGGGGGTGTACATGGGGCCTGGGAATCTAAACTTTACCGTTACAACAGTTGTGCTGTGCCACTGGTTGTGGCATTGGCCTTTCACTGAGATTTTTTTGGAGTAGCAATACTCCACTAGTGTGGAACACGTTCATAAAGAGCTCGCACCCGCTGTTTGGAACGTTCCATTTATTTCTAGCTTCCACGAACAAGGTAAGAATTACTACACATGGACTTTTGTTTCATAGAAAGTTTAACAACAGAAACAGGAAAAACATTCCAAGGTATTAGTTGTAGGTCATGTAGCGGGGGGTAGCACTGAATTTCGCATACGATTTGATGACTTTGTTCACAGCTTCTAAGAAGTCCTTCTCTGTTGCGATTTTTCGACGTGCTCGGATGGCAAACATGCCTGCCTCTGTGCAGACACTGCGAATCTCAGCTCCTTTCAAAGAAAGGGATAAATAAATTCAACACTGACTGTAAGTGGAAACGAAACACACAAAATTGTTAAAAAAAGATCAGGTTACCTGTACTATTAGGACACAGTCGAGCCAACAGCTCAAATCTGATGTCTCTTTCAACACTCATGGAACGAGCATGTATCTTGAATATGTGAGTTCTTCCCTGGAAAAGATTGGAAGATAGAAGTGTTCATGCTCTGGAAGAGGAAATGATTTGACCTGCTCTCAGCGTGCAGCTCTCCACATTCAGAGCAAGGGCAGATGGAAAGTAAAACTCTATTTGTTGCCTAACTACCGTTTCCTGTGTTTGGACTAGAATGTTTGAGCAATGGAAAACTAAGTGTCCCTGAAACAAAATTAAGAAAACAACTAGAAGAGCTTTAGTGGTAGAAGTACCACAAGAAATCTCTCTCAAAGGAACTAAACAAACCACACTCCAGCTTCAGAACTAAATCGTGAAGCTGGTTAAAGGATTCTTTATCTGTTGAGTCAGAAACATACAATGAATATAGTATTTTCCATGGCTTCCCAACAGGGACAGAATCTGCGCAATGTGGGAAAACCAATTTGAAATATCTTTAATCCCCCAAATTTCCATGTACGTTACATGCAATGATGCCGCATTTGTTAACTCTTCTAAACTGCTTCCAGACAATAATGTCTGAAGTGAAGAAAAACTCTGATATCAGAACATGCCTAACAATGAAAAGGAAGCATTCTGACCTCAAGGTCAGGCAAGCTAAACTCGATCTTCCTATCCAGCCTCCCAGGCCTCATCAGTGCTGGATCCAGAGTATCAGGTCTGTTTGTTGCCATCAGCACTTTGATGTTGCCTCGCGGATCAAACCCATCCAGCTGGTTGATCAGCTCCAGCATGGTACGTTGCACTTCATTGTCCCCCCCTGCCCCATCGTCAAAACGAGCACCTGCAAAGAGAAGACACGTGTATCTTACAAAATAAGAGAGGGACCTTCAGAGCATGGCAGAGATGCCATCACAGGTGCTGTGTAGAGGATAACATGGAAGATACTTTAAGTTACAAACAAATATTTGTGACAAGCTTAAAAAGGTGCGAGAGGATTATCTGAAAATGACACATTTCAACCAAAAAGTGATTTGTATTTTCTCTGGTTAGAAGTACTGTATCCTCACCCTTAATATTAAAGGGCCTATCTTCCTGTCTAATAACTGACCAAGCTGCTGAAATTTATGAACGTATTTTGTTTTTTTCCTCCCCTCAACCAAAATCCTCCCCCATTTGCCTGTGTGAAAGCTGTTCTGCTCCCAAAGGGCTGAAGTACTTCCTTTGGGGAAGTAAATTCATTTTACTTTCAGGCAATATGAAAGATTAAGTATACAGTCCAGAACCTGAAGCAGGTTTAAGATAACAGTACTTTTTTTGAACACTGTACAGAGATTTTTCAGCTAAAGTTTAAATCATCTGGGTGTTTCAAATATGTAGAAATGACTTCTCAGCCAGGCTAAATATTTTCAAGCTATATAAACCACTTCAATAGTTTCTCAAACAGTAGATGTGTCCACGCTGTTAGTAGTTTTGCTAAGTATTTAGGTAATTACAAGCACATTTCTTGAAATGCAGCAATCCAGATAAAGAATTACAAAGAAAGACAATTTAGAAGGTTTTCATACAAGATTTAGAGCTATGCATGCCAGAAACGTACCTCCAATGGCATCAATTTCATCAAAGAATATAAGACAAGCTTTTTTAGTTCTAGCCATTTCAAAGAGTTCACGAACCATTCGAGCTCCCTGAAAGCAACATCAAGATTTTGTTAAGGCCCATTCAAGGAAAGATATCAAAATCAAACTTTTCATGCTTCCAAACAATTCTAAGTTTCCAATGACAAAACTCTTTTATTTGTAACAGTATGTATTACCAAACATTCATAAATCCTAAGACAATTTACAAAGGAGAGACAGACTAGTACACTTAAATTCAGGAGAAGCACAGGATGAAATGATTTATCTCAGGGCCAACTGAAAAGTAAGTGACATAGTTGAGAACAGAATCCTAATCCTAGCGTCCTCCTAAACCACAGATTAAATTCTGCACTGCGAGGTCCATTTCACTGTTGACACCATGGTTCAGGTTTTATAACTCATTGTCTGATTCGTATCCTGCAACGATTTGTTTGACAGTTCCTCCACCCCCTTGTATCTCCAGAATGCAAGTACATTCATCCATCACATCTATCAGGGTGTCTGGTCTCTGCCAGTGGGGAATCTGCAATTCACCCCACCTTCCATAGTGTATTCGCTCTTACCTCTCCCACATATTTCTGTACCAATTCAGATCCAATTACTCTGATGAAGCAAGCATCAGTCCTGTTAGCAACAGCACGAGCACAAAGTGTTTTGCCTGTACCAGGTGGCCCAAACAAAAGTACTCCTTTGGGAGGCTCAATTCCAAGGTTAACAAATCTTTCAGGCTGTAATGGTGGTAAACAAAAAGCAAGAAAGTTATCAATGAAAAGAAATTTATACTGGGCAAGGCTGGTATTCATTTGTCAAAACTAAGCCCATTTTCACTTAGTTTTTGCATTCAGCTACACTAGCACTTGAAAAAACAAGATAACAAGACTATCAAAATACTTTTAACATATTAAGAAAAGCTTCAATCTGGAGGTTGCTTACATGAAGCAGAGGGGTTTCAACCACTTCTCTCAGCTTTTCAATCTGCTCTTTACAACCACCAACATCACTGTAAGTGACATCAGGTTTCTCTTCTACCTGTGTAACAAAAAGATAAGAGATTAGTTGAATGACCTGATGCTGCCTATCTCTCCAGGCTTTCAATAGACCAAAACAAAATCCAGTCAAAGTAATCAAAATTACAAGGTAGAAAAATGTAAGGATAAGTAAAGGCAGTACTCACTTGCATCATGGTGACGGTGGGATCAATCTTTGGAGGCAAGGGGATATGGATCTGATACTTGTTTCTGTCCACTCTGGTGAAAAGGCATAAACAGTATTATATTAACACCTGTTAATTAAACTGTCATGAAGAAACAACTCCAAATTTGAAGAAGGTGAATTCTTAAACTGTTATTTTCTCTGGCATCAAGGGAGCCCAGCCCTAAAAACCAACAGGCAGAATGGGCTAGAAACTGGAATCCCTGTTTTGCAGGAAAGTACAAGGTTTCCAAAAATATTAATTCCAAAATATTTTGAAAATTAAACTTCAAAATATCCAACAGAGCAAACGGGAAAAATATTGACTCTAAAAAGTCAAAAGGACTGGCTTCACCTCTTAAGCAAACTTTCTTGTAGACACCCTGTGTCCAGACAGACTGCCAAAGAGGAACCAGGCCATTCAGGCTCCCTCAAGCTCTCATGGGCCTGAACTGCAAGCTTGAGGTCCATGATGCAGTGTTTTCATCAGAATGATGTCAAAATCAAACCATTCTAGCAGAGCATGCAGATTTCTGAGAATTGTTTTCTAACAGCAAGACATTATTGTTACAATTTCAACCACCGCAGAAATATCAGATAACAGTTGTTGACATGTCAAACTGATCAATCAGATAAGAAAGAAATTTTACTGGAGGCTGAAGCTAACACAAAGACCTTACTTACCCAACTCTCATGCCTTCTTCTATGTCAGTAGGTGCCACCTGGTCACTGAGATCCACCACAAATTTAGCAAACTGCTTGACATTGATAATGTATTTGGGATCCTCGGAGTCTGCATTGATTATCTTTGTACACCTAACGCAGGACAAACAATTAACACCACCAGGTAAACAAGCTAACTGCCTGGTTATTTGCATTAGCCTCAGGAAAAAGATGTTAGAAAGAGTCTATATATTCTCCAAATGGACTTAAAGAGTTATTGTACTTGTGATTCTATTATTATAGTATCATGAAACTGTTACAGAAATAAGTACAAGTATAAAATATGTAACACTTGATCAAGCATAACACACAACAGTAAACAGCACATTAAACATGGGCAGGATTTGAACCTTCTTTTTAAAAAAACAAATCTACAAATAAGTTACAAGCCACATATTTATATCGCTTAGCAGCTCCATTGCAAAGAGGAACAGCGCACCTACCTTGCAACTTGCAATGGCTGCTCACTTTGAAGAGTTTGCTTATCTGCAGCAAGATCCCAAAGGGCCGGAGGAGCCAGGCCAGTGTCCGATTCCTTGATTCCTATATAAAACACAGACAAGCTAAGGGAGAAGAAGCTAACTTCAGCAGTCCTTCACACACCAAGGACCTTACACATAAGCCTGAAGGAAGCTTTTTGAGATCATATGCACTCACGCACATGAACACCCCTGACAGATTTTCTAAAAAACAAGTTTTCTTAAGAGAAAAGGTCTATGTGACTGTCCACCTGAATGGGCAGACACCAGTCTATCCATCTCCTGATAAAACTTTGCAGCATGTGGACTATCCCAACCAAATCTGACAAATATCTCACAGATAATCATGTTTCTAAAAGTTTCAGAAAAGGAGTGAAACTCTGCAAGTGCTTTCACTGAGGGAAAAGCTTTAGTGCAAGATAGCAGAAACTAAGGAATTCACACAATTGAAAAACATTACAAATCTTCCAAGACACAGGTATGAGAAGCACCATCTCCATGATACATGAAAAAGAATAAAGGAATAGAATAATAGCAAAGAATAGGATAGGAAAGAATAATTATATATCTTGAAAGAGAAATTCTGATCTTCTGGGCAGGTCTTCCACACTGATTTTAAATGCTAAGTGTTTTGATACACTTTTCCTCCTTATACAAGGACAGCACCACTAGTTACATGTTGGTTTTCTGCAGTCTACTGAAGTTCACTCACCATTCAAATGCAGTTTGACACACATCACAAGTTACATAGTGACAGAAAGAGCCATTTGTTACATGCTACCATAATACATAAACATTTTGAATAAAAATACGTTAAACACAAAATTTCTTAATCACACATACAGATTACTTAGCCCTGCTTAATTAAAAAGAAGATCACGACCTACAAAGCAAAAGTTTCGTGATTACCAAATAAAGAAATATATCCTTTTTGGAAAAATAACAATAATAAACTAATGTAGTTGTTTAAAAGTCAGCTTCTTAAAACGCTCATCTTGATATATGTGGCTCTTTTACTGAAACTTATCTTAAGAAAGAAGGGTACCTGTAAGCTCATTGATTTTCTTAAGAAGTTGTTGAATATCATCTTCCACTTGTTTGATTTGCCTTGAATATGTGCTCTGGCCCTGGAAAAGAAGAGTAACTGTGTAGCTTTCATAACTCAAATTATTTTATGTTCAGGAAAAAATGCCAATAGCTACTTAGTATCAAAAGGTTCCATAGATTGTCTTGGTATAACAAACAGCTATTGATCACAGCCAAAAAAGACAGCATTAAGCTCCAGCAACAACATATCCGTTCACCAAAAATATGGAGTTACAAAGTACTGTTACACAATTCTGACCACCATCCAAGTGGAAGTTTTTCCTGTTTGTGAGCTTCAAGGATTTGTTTTTCCTTTTAAAACTGTTCAGCCTCATTTTTTTAATTTTCTAAAGTTAAAAAAGATATATTAAAAATTACACATAGAAAGAGTTCTGTATGCATTATCTGAATAGCACAGAAATGAAAAATTATTTGTATGACAGCTTTAACTATCTTACCCAACCTCCCCACCATTCACAGAATATAGCAGGAAGATCATGGGGCAAATCGCTAAATCAGAAGTCTGATAAAATCAGGCTCACATCTGATAAAATGCTTTACTATCTTGTCCTGCAGAAAAGATCTGGATTTCACTTACAAGAACTCCTTCGTATCAATTTGGCAACAAAGGAAGCCACAGTAGGCACAAAACATATTTCAGTCCTTCCACAGTTCCAGAGTTTTGTAAAAGAGTCTTAGTGCCATTAAAATTCAGAGTTCTGGCAAACATATTCAAATCCAGGAATACACAGAACTGCAAGTTTTATTTTTATGAACAGTTCTTTCACAGACCCACAGTACTTTCTGATGGATGGAGAAGACTTGCATTTTAAGCCTTACTGAACAGGCAACAGGCCTTCCAAGATCACATTATCTGTGATAGTACCTGTGTACCCCCACTAACGGCTTCTAGCCTGATGGCTGATGACAAGTAAATCCGACAGGGAGGACAGATCTTAAACATATTGTTTCTTACAAAATAAGGAAAATAGTTGGTCAGTGAAAGAACATTACAAGAGCAGCAGCTGTTAGACCCCTATGGCAAGCAGCCAAGATACAAAACAAACATAAAAATAGACTTCATTAGTTCCAGGCTATCAATACTACTGGATTATCTTTAGGTTTGGGGATTGAGTTTGGGGTTTGGGTTGGGTTTTTTTTTGGCAGGAAGGGAAAGAGAGAAAAGGTTTTGGCAGGAGAGAAAAGCAGTAGGAGAAGCAGATTTACTAACTACTCACTAAATAAATATCACTCCACACTTGTATTGAATTCGTAACTGGAGTCTCATGTTTTTTCTCTAACACTCTCACACGTGTATGTGTACTTACATAGGTTTTCAGCAAGGCAATATCCCCTTCATCCAATGCTGAAACAACACAGAAAAGACTTAGTGCCCAATTTCAGAAACAGAAAGAGAAGTACCAAATTTGCTTCTAAAGATGAAAATATACATTTTAAAGAGATTATTTTAAGTTTATATCTTTTCACTAAATCAAAGTAAAACCTCAAAGTATCAGACAGAAATTAAAGAAAAACAAAACAGGGTCTCCAACTACTCCTTTTGGATCAAAGGTATGTACTACCCAGAGCTCACAGCAAGCAAGCCACTTAAATTTTACTTTGCTCGAAACAGCTTATCAATCTGTGACTGTACAGAAAAGGAATTGGAGAAGAGGAAGTCAAAACTTTACCTTTTTTATTTTTGTTTTTCGGTGTTTAAGAAAACATGAATTACAACCAAAATAATTTTCAACACTTTCTTCTCTTTCAAAAATGCCCAGCATGAGCAGAGAGCAGCAACTAAATCAAAGCTGGGCTCAATAACTGTCCCATAAATCATGCACTCCCCTCTTCTATATACTGAAAAGCTACTGGAAACTACTAAAGGAGGTGTACGCAGCCTGGAACCAGTAACTAACATAACGCTGAGTTTTAATATTGTAAAATGCAAAACATATTAATGGTCATTATTGATGAGATGAACAGTTTTTTGATCCAATATCCTCTCTCCAACAAGAATGGCTACAAATGTGACAAATACACAGTGACCCCCCCTTCACTGCAGAGATGATATTTATTATTATCAGCTCTTAAAAGATTTTCTTTACATGAATATTTCTGATAACTTTTTGAATCCATGTAAACTTTTGGCAACCTTTGACACAACATGCAGGAAGGAATCCCCCAATTTAATTAGGAATTGTGCTTCCTTTCACTTGTCTTAAACCTGGAATTCGAAAATGTTATTCGGGCCTCGGCATTCTTGCGTTACAACAAGCAGCATCAGCTATTAAATGCACAAGCTTTACCACAAAGTTCCATGGGATTGCTCCAGTGAACTCTCAATTAAGAAAAATATAACTTTGTGTAACTATTGTTCCCTATTTACTTCCATATAACCTGTAATTTAACAGATCTTTAATATTTCCTCTCCCTTCTCCCAAAGTCATCCCTTTTCCAGACAGAGTCCTAGTCTTCATCTTAATCATCCCTGACACTCTCATTTTATATCTTTTCTAATTCTACTATGTCTTTTTATGACGGAAGGTGCCAAAACCATGCAATATTGAAGATCTGGTTATGATATGTATTATACACTATTTTGGAAGGATATCTTTTACATTGTTTCCTCTTTCTTTCCTAACTACTTGTATTATTCCATTGACACATCTACTAAGCACTGTACTGCTAAAATTTTAAAATCTCTTTCCTTAGTGAGAACAGTTCAAAGTCCATCACTGATGACATACAGTATTGTTTTTCCCCTCCAGATGTATTACTTAACATATACTGATATGAAATAAAATGGCAAATGAAATTCAAACAACACAAGGTACAAGAGGGAATTTTCACAGTTGGCTTTCAGGGTGTTGGTATCACCAGCAGGAGCTGCCACCTCACTCTCTCCCACTTCCACCGAATTACTTACGCGTGTGCTAGCAACGCACAGCATTTGGCACTGAGCTTTGCAGGATTCCTCCAAAGATGTAAGAAAAAAAAAAGTTTTTTCTTAGTCTGCTCCCAACTTTTTAACTAATCACTAAACAAAGGGTATTCTCTCTTACCCAGAGCAATTTGGGCTTTTTAGGAAATTTTATGAGAGCTTTAAAAAGCCCTGAAAACAGTCAAACCAGCTTGTACTGTGCGGATCCCCCCCCCCCCGCAAATCTTCAGTGGCTCTTTCACAAAACTTGAGGAGCACTGACAGTTTTCACCTTGATACTTCTTTAATTCCCTAATTCAATTATTTATCACGCTATCTACCAATTTATCCCAAAGCCCCATAATCGGACTTCATGGTCAGAAATTTCCTCAATTTTTCTTATAAACCTTTAATAAATAGACAAACAAACAAACAAATAAATGGCTGCACCCATGTAACTGCTCTGCCTCCCCCCATGCAAGCGCCCCCGGCCGAGACAGGGCTCCGGGAAGGCGAGCGCCGCGCCAGAACCAGCGTTTGGGGGATTTTAAATCTGATTTTCTCCCTTTTTCCCCTCCCAGCTTTCTTTCTCTCCATCAGCTCCTCTCCTTCGCCTCCGCTGGGCTGCGAGCGGCCTCCTGCGCCAAATGGCGGCCGGAGCCGCCCGGGGGCTCCCCGGGGCACCGGCCCCCGGTCCCGACGGACGGGCTGGCCCCGGCCGCGCCCCGCGGCGCCCCTCACCGCGGATGGGCTTGTCCTCCTTCTCCTCCTCCTTGGTCTTCCTCTGGTCGGCGCCCAGGTAGTCCGGCATCCCCGCGGCCCTCCGCGACGCTCCGCCGCGCCCGCCCACTCGCCCTACCCCGGATGCATTACGCAGCAGCGCCGGCACCTTCCGGCCGGCCCGCGCGCCGGGGGGACGCGATAGGAGGGTGCACCCGGCCCGGGCGCTGCTCACCGGGCGCGGTGCTGCCCGCATCTGCCTCCCCCCGGCGCCGCCGCCGCGGGGGTTCCGCCCGCCGGGACACGCCGCCGCCTCGGGCCTGGCTCCGGCCTCGCGGCAGCTTCGTGCCTGTCGAGGCTTCGGCTTAGCTGCCAAGCGCGATTTCTGCAGGCAGCTGCTCTGTGTTTAACACAGCAGGAGCACGCAGCCTGCCACCACTAACGGGAAGCCACGGAGTTTGTGTTACTGCAGCGCGCTTTGCAGTATGAAGTGATCTAATTAGGGTATTGCATACAGAAACGTCAGCAGTTTCCGCACACGAAGGGAGGGCCCGCGCACTGCCCATACTAGATCGCTGCGAGAGAAGCGCTGCTTCCCGCGGCCGCCGGCGGCCTCGCGTCCCCGGGCCGCTATGCAGCGACGCACCCGCAGACGGGCCCCGGGCACAGGAGCTGCCCGCGCTCTCGCACGGCGCTTCACGGGGGCTCTTTCCCCTGGGGGCCGCGATCGC
>NW_020448986.1:33540-38009 GCF_003343035.1 Apteryx rowi
GCGGCCCCGGCGAGCGGCGCGGCCCCGCCGGTAACGGGGCTGGCGCGGTTTTAGGGAGCGGGGCGTTGTTTTGCTCCCGCAAAGCAGAGCGCTAGGTGTGCGCGCGGTTGCTCGCGGAGCTGCGCCTCGTCCTCGTTTGAGTGACTGCGTGATCGAAAAGAAACAAACCCTGCGGAGCCCGCTTGTAGCGTCCCCGGCGTTAAACTTCGCTCTGCGCTTTGCTGAACTCCTCTGTGTGTTTATGCCTACGGTGTCTTCTCGTCGTGTGTTTCACTCGGCTGTTTCCTCGCTGCTTACTTAAGCCCAGCGTATGAGCAGCGAGTCAGACTTCACTGTCAAAGGAAGCGACCTGAGAAGGAGTTAGCCTAAATGTAGAGAGAGTCGATGCAAGTTTAATGTTTTTGCTAGTTATCTCCTGTATTACTAAAGCTGAAGGAAGGTATTAATGTAATTCAACATGTGTGTTTTGACTTGAAGGCGCTTTCCAAGATTTGAGAATACAGTAATATGTTTGGAAGAAACCATGTTGCAGACACATGGTCTGATTCTTGCAATCTTTAAAATAATCCTGTTTTTTTAAGAAAACTATAAGATTTGGCAATCTGTAATTTTATGGTGTGGTGTGGTAGAGATTATGGGCTTCGATTGGTAAGAAAAATAAGTTGCTCTTATGTTTTTGCTTATAGCATCAGTACTCTGTCAAGTGGAACCTGTGGGAAGATGGTTTGAAGCATTTATTAAGAGGAGAAACATAAATGTTTCTGCCTCTTTCCAGGAGCTAGAAGATGAGAAAGAACTTTCTGAAGAATCAGGGGATGAAGAACTGCAGCTTGAAGAATTTCCTATGTTAAAAACACTTGATCCAAAAGACTGGAAGGTATTCAGTTGATACCGATGGCATTAATTATTTTTGTGGGAAACATTCTGGCAAAGCTATCTGCCATTCCCAGCTGCTAAAAATCCCCTTCCTTGATCCACCCACCCCCAGTCTGAATTGTTCTGCATCCCTTAGTGTTGTAGCTGGGTTTGTATTTTCCATGCATAATCAGCTGATGAGGACAAACTCAAGTTCGCATCAGGATAAGATCCTAGTCTTCAACTGTTATTTTTCATATTGGTGCCTCTAAGCAGTAAAAATGTCTCTTTCCCCTGCTACCACCTTCCTTGTTCTGAAATTACATCGATGCTCTCAATATTAAGCGATTCAATTTCCATTAATTGAATTTTGCAAGATCCAATGTTTTAATGTAGCTTCAATTAAGCCACTAGAATTTCTATAACAGTGACTTACTTTATTGATTAAAAAGTCAATAATTATGGTCTTTAAGACATTTGTTTCTTTTCTAAGCCTTTTCTAAGATTTACTTAGAGGAGAATTCTGCCTTTTGCTTTTAAAAGACTGGGGGACGGGAGGGTGGAAATGTTTTTCTGCGTGTGTTGTGTTGTGGCTTTTTAGGTCACATTTATCAGTGTTTATTAGAGCTATCTTTTTCCTCAGAATCAAGACCATTATGCAGTTCTTGGGCTGGGAAATATACGATACAGGGCTACTCAGAAACAGATCAAAGCAGCTCGTAAGTACCTTTTGTTCATGAGCGTACCTTTCTCTTAGATGTACAGAGCTATATTTCACATATAAACACATGCGTCATGAACAAGCATTGTGCTATTCTCACAGGCTTAAAAATGCCTGCTATTTGATTTGTATTGCTTGCCAAACTTTTAAATTCACATCAGAGTTCCAAAATCCACAGACCTAAACCTAGTTAATTAAAAAAAATTCCACTGAGTTCACATCTCAACTTTCTTGTCCAACTGTGTTTTTGTCAACAACCTTGAGACTAGAATTGTACCTTTTTGCCTTTCTGAGTCTGCAGCCAGGCTCAGAGAGAGACAGAGAAATGAAACTAGCCCTGCCCTATTTGTTTCAACAGGTAGTACCTTGAAGCCCCTTTATCACAGTTAACTGCCATGTTAATACTACTGAATGTTTAAAAAGTATACTACTTTTATTATTCTAATTGGTAGACTGAATGTTCCATGGGAGTAGAGCAGCAGCTCTTGAATTTTCATGTAATCAAATATTGTATTAATACTTACTTAGCCCACTAAAAAGCTTGGTTTTGCTCTGCTTTGATCATTTTGCCAGGTGAAAAGTGTGCAGTGCCTGTGGCTGGATTTCTGGAGTGTTACCAAGCTATTAGAAATTGTTTAGTCTTGTGAGGTTACCTTGGCTTTTGAGATAAATAAGCAAGAAAGCTTGGAAGTGCCAGTATGCTGCTTAATGATGTCATGGACCTGTGTCTTAAATCATGAAACATGATTCACAAATACACTCATGATGTGGGGTATTTTGTGGTACTTGCATATCAAAAAATGATGTGTCAGGCTTTAGAGCTACGTTCTTTTCTAGAAAGCAATGTGGCCAAGAGTTGGCTTTGCAAGAATAGTGCAAATATTTAACCGAGGAAGATTTTAAAGCGCTCTGAAGATTATTCAGTGACTTTTATGAAATAAACTGATGGTTTTGTGAGTTGATTATGCAGATGGTTGTGTGTATAACTGTACAATTGCCATCTCCAGTGGAACCACAGCTGTAGATTAAGTTACACCCCAATGCGAATGGGTGGAAGATAGGTTCCTTTGGACTCCACTGGTTGAGTTATGGCAGCGTACCAGTGTATCACCTACTAGCAAAACTGTGGCAAGCAGCTATGTGTGGTCATTAAGAGCACGCAAACAAAAATCATCTTTCACTTTCAGCTGTGTTACCTTGTGTTTGGAACTCATAAGAGCATGCTCAGCAGATCGCCAACTTTTATTACAGTGCATACACAGTGAATTATGTTGCCTCTGGTACTTGATGGTGTGTTGGAGTTCTTAGAGGTGCTTCTGCAGATCACGTGTTAATATCACGTTGAGCACCATGCCTTCTGTTGATGATTAGTGTTCTCTTAGCGCAGAGAGCAAGAACTGTCTTTAGGAGCCCAACAGCACTGATTTAGTGCACGCTGGTATAGAGATGTGAGTTTTTTCACTAGTGTATCCTCTGCTGTTCCTATTTTTAACAAAGGATACTGATTTATTTCTCAAAAAGCAGATGGCTGTAACTGCTCTGATATTTTCTAGCCAGCCAAGGAGGTACATTTTATGTTTCATGAGTACTGTCACTAGAACTTTTGGCAAAGAAGCCTGTTTAAAATCTAGTTTTATTGTTTTAATGCTAAGACAGCCTTGGCAGGAACTGTAGTAGATACTCTGTATGTTCTAGTTATAGCTTAGGAATTAAGGCCTAAGCAGAGAAATAACTTGAGCTCAAAAAATCCTCTGTGTGTGCTTAATTTTATCCATTTTAAGAACCATAGGACGTGTGCAGCAATTCTTGCAGGCTCATTGCTGTAGTTTTCTTGCAAAATTTCATCTTGGATTGTGTTCAGAACTTGAGTAAAGGAATAAAATAAAAATTGCATTCTAGCTGAACTACTTTGCTTTTGATTAGAAGTAACAACTAAGTTTACATTAATTATTTTTCTGTATTTTTTCAGTGTGATTACACAGGGAATACACAGGTTCATTCACTTATTTGTTACCTTCCTGATGGTAAAAAATTTCTAGTTAGAGAAATACCCACTGGAATGATTGTATTAATTTATTTCCCAAAATCTACAAAGTGTTGGTGATAGAACACTTCTAAATGTCACACATCTATTTGCTAGATAAATCCATGGTTTTGAAACATCATCCAGACAAGCGAAAAGCTGCGGGGGAGCAGATAGGAGAAGGTGATAATGATTACTTTACCTGCATAACTAAGGGTAAGCGCTGACCTTATCTTATTAGATCCTATTTCAATCTGTTTGATAATCTGAGACGTATTTGTAGTGCTTTATTAGGTGTGTCATTCTTGCTATTTTTGAAGAACTGTTAATTACTACAAAGCTAAAGAAGCTCTTTTCCATTTCAGTACTTCAGTACTTACTGCTTCAGTAAATAGGGGTTGCATTATTACATTTTCCATTTGGTTAGAAACATCATGAGAATGCAGCTGTTGGTTTGCCGTGCCACTTTGTGTTAAAATAGTTAATGTGAACACTTGTGGCAGTGTATGCAAAGATGAACCACTAGAGGTAGCCGCGTATCTGGAATAAACTGATATGCTATAAAATAAACTAATTACTGGAAGAAGCCAATAGCAATAGGAAAATCTGAATTCTAATGTGCTTCCTCTGCCAACAGAGCATCTGTTGATTTGATCTAAGATATCAGTTTCTTTAGCTGCTCTCTTTTGCCTACAGATGACTGAGTGAACTCAATTGAATAGCATTTCCTTTCTTGTCTGTAATGTGATAGCCTGAAACACCACTGCTGACCAATTCCAAAACTTTAGGAAGTATTCTAGATGTAACCAGGCTTCTCCGTCTAGAATTGCTGTGGAGTTCATCTTTTTTTTTTTTTTTTTTTTTTTTTTT
>NW_020448986.1:38035-80363 GCF_003343035.1 Apteryx rowi
CAATTCATCAGCATGTTTTAAACTTTTTTTTTCTGAATGACTTCTTATAATTCCAGTTAAAATGTTAGATGGTGTTATGTTAGATAAGCTAATGATGTTTTCAGCCTTTTTTAGAGATATACTAAGACATTTAAAAAACAAACAGAACAATTGACCAGAACCAGATTTTTTTGAGACGATGCTCACAAATATCACTGGAGTTGTGACTTAGTTTCAGTCTGAAACAGAAAATTCCTACTATCTGAAAATTAATGGGATACCTTTTTCCCACCTGTTCTGCTGACCTTTATTATTAGAACATTGGGAAAGCCTGCTTCAGAGGGAAACTAAGAACTTCAGGCAGCACAGAATTGCTACTGCCTCTTGCTGCCTAGTTAGCCAAGAGAAAATTTTGTCCGTAGTTCTGATCCTGACGGAAGCTGGTAGATATTTATAATTGGAACACTTTATAGCTGAATTCAGGTATATGCTATGTGTTCTGTCTGCAAAGAGCAAAACATGTTTCCCACCAGCCTACAATTCCCAACAGCCTACAACTGTAGTGTATAAAAATAGATAGAAAGGAAAGTACAAAGTGGCATGGAAGACGAGCGATACTTCTAGGCCGTACCTTGGAGGAAAGAAATGCAGTGATAGGAAAGGGGAATGTGGAATAGGAGAGAGCATTTGGTAATGGAACATAAAGAAGAAATTTGGAAAGGCAGGAGTATATAGTTGGGGTTCAGAGCTGGGACTGATGAAGGAATGAATGGGAGATGCAGTGCTAAGGGGGACTAAGTACATGGAAATAGAATTGGAGGTCTCTATGGAAGGGAGATCTCTCAAGTGGAAGAGGAAACATGGATGTGCACAGAATTTCTTGCATCAAGAAAATCTCATGAGAGTGTATGAGTCTTCTAGCTTGTAATGGAGAGGATAACTGGTGTCATTCAGAGCATTGGCAGAGGGAAGGTGAAGGAAGTCCCTTAAGCAGAGGGGAAGGAAGATTGACCCACAGCAGTTTTTCAGGCATTTCTTTCTCCCTTCCTCTGTTAACATGTGCAATGAGATCAGTTTTTCTAAATCTGACCTTCATGATGCAGTGTTCTCTCTCTATAGAGGCAGCCAGAGAAGCCCATGAATGACAGCAGCATGAATTTCATTCCTTTGATCAGTTCTTGCTCTTGTTCAGAAATAGTGGGTATTTGTAGAACTGACAGACACAGCAGTTTCACACTTCCTTGCGAAAAGCCATGAATTTACTAAGCTACTGAGCGTGTGATTTCTAGGTTATGATTCAGTAATATGATGTTCCCCAACTACTCAACTGTAAGAGCAGGAAAGCTTGATGAGAGAGTGCACATGCTCTGGCTAATAGCAGTGTGTTGTTTTATGCTGTTTCAAAGTCTTGGTACAATTTTGTCATGCCCTGCAAAAATTCTAATGAACAGCTCCTGTTCTTGACAGTCTTGAAGTCATATTAACACAGGACTCTGTCTTAATAGACAGTTTTGTGAATTTACCTGCAAGAATCTGGTTGCAAGATAAGAGCCTGAAGATGTCATGCCCACGCTCCCAGACACTGAGCTGAATTTACTACAGAAAATTATTTTAAAGTATTATCTGGTTTGTTATATTTAATGGTTAAATGTGTCATTCTTCATAAGTATTTTCTTCTACTTTGTTTAACAGGAATTGACAGCAATGTTATTTAAAGCATCATCAAAATAATTAAATAAAAAGGTGTACAGAACAATGATCAAACACAAATCCAAGAGCATCTTTTTAAACACTTAGAACTTTGTTTGTAACATTCCGACCTTGTTAGGAAGACTCATTTTAGTCTCAAGTCTTATGGGTTTTTTTTCAGCTTATGAAATATTATCTGATCCTGTGAAACGACGAGCATTTAACAGCATAGATCCTACTTTTGATAACTCTATACCTTCCAAAAGTGAAGCAAAAGAAAACTTCTTTGAAGTTTTTTCACCAGTTTTTGAAAGAAATGCCAGGTAAGCTGTGTCAGACTGCCTTTGCTGTTGCTGGAGAATCATCATTTGCAAACTCTTCTGGCATTGGGTTTGTAATGGGTGTGATTTTTAAGGGATGCTGGAAGTGCGTTAATTTGACAGAAATTTAATACAGTTAAAAATAGTGCATTCTCAATTATTTCCTTTTAAATCTCAACTGGTACACTGACGGCATTGAATTTGACCCATGGGATAAAGGACTAAGTCTGTTCTCAGCTCCCTGTTACTTCTGTCTTTTTTGTATTACACATTGTTTCATCTTAAAATTATTTACTATACCACATGTGTATATGCTACTGAATAAAAATTCCTTCTTTTTATGATTTTCTCCTAAGAGTGAGACATTAACAGAAGACAGTAGTTATAGTCACTATTTAGCTAGTTAAGAGGAGATAATTATAACTATCAGAGTATTTGGTGGTTCTCTCTTTTAAGATATGTTTTTTTTCTGCATTTGATTCATGCTTGCCAATTAATTTTGTATTAAGGTTGTCACAATTTAAGTCCATACCAAGTTCATTTCACTTTTTACCTGTATGAAAAAAATGTTTTATTGTGTGATACACTTTACAACTCATTTTGAACAATCTGTTGCTTATTTTATGTAGATTTATCTATCAAATATTCCAGAGATTCAGACCTTCTAGATCTGTGGTTGCCAGATGGGTTGTTCCCTTCTCTGCTTAGAAATGGGATGCCACGTCATGAAATAAATTCTACCACCTATAGAAGATTTATCTCTTTGTGGGGAAAGAAATGGGGTGGAGGCAGTGTGTGCATTATTCCCTCATTCTCTGCTAGAGTATGTGGGAAATGTAGCCTACCACAGAGCTGAGTCATTTATAGAGCTCCTTCTGTCTGCTTTCTGCAAGCTCCTCTACCAGCAGAGTGTATGTGGAGAACGGGGGCCCTGTTACTAGTCTACCAGTTTGTGCTCCGTCAGGCCTCCTTGTGTGCACACTGAACTCAAGGAGGAGTCTGCTCTTTTCAGGGAGCTCCCCCAGGAATGCACAATCTGGAGAATATTCAGAGGAAGCTTCTGTTTTCTTCCTCTGCCCTGATGCTTTTCTATGCTGGTAGGATGGAACCTCTGTTTTGGTATTTTGATTCTGTACTTAACATGTACCATGTTTTGAAGTAGGTTTATATATGTTATTTCTTGAACATATCAATTTATTTTCAGGTGGTCAAATAAGAAAAATGTTCCTAAACTTGGGGACATGAACTCCTCATTTGAAGAGGTAGATGCATTCTATTCATTCTGGTAAGTTAGCTGATACCTCCGTTTCTATTCACACTACAGCCGCTCAGGATGAGTGATGTGAAGGCTTTGCACACCCTTCTGTATGTAGGTTGTTGGCTCTGGTCTGTTCTGGCCTAGCAATGCCATGAAATTACCTCACAGCTGTTTGGTGCTTTCCACAAACTGAGCTGGTTTTCTCCTAGCTAATACATCCACACTGTAAGTTCAGTTACAGCTGGAGCTTTTGATGATTCTCTGGCCAGAATGGCTATGAACTGAGTTGGCCCAGAGACTACAGCAGGGTTCATCTCACCTAACTTGTGTTTTCAGTGGAGGTGTCTGTATCTCTACTAGGTGCTGACCTCCCTTTAAAAGGGGAATTTATAGTCAAGTAAAGTCAATAGAGTTTAGGGCTTGACTTATCTGCCAAACATGGATGTCTATATAAAGATGAAATGAATTTTTCTGTAAACTGTATAGACTGCATTGCATCTCAATTGCCTATAATGGGAGCTCAGACAACTGCTCTGTAGACACTTAAAAATTGGTGAGATTAATCCCATCCTAAAATATACTCTCTTTCCTATGCAGCCAGGGATGTGAATTGTTAGTTTGAATAGCATTTTGCATTTTGAATTAACACAGTGGAATCATTTTAGGTACTAATGGTGTAATTGCTAACAAAAAACTAATATTTAAAAAGGTACAGTAGTTGTAATAGTTTTGCTGTCATCTTTTAATTTTTTTTCTGTTCACTTGTTATTTTGCATTTACTATAGGTATAATTTTGATTCCTGGAGAGAATTTTCCTATTTAGATGAAGAAGAAAAAGAAAAGGCAGAATGGTATGTAAGTAAAAAGAAATTTGACAGGAGACTGAGAGAATGATACAGCGAGATTTTCCAACTTGCCATTAGACTGCAAGTCAAAGGAAGGAAGGTAGAGACTGAACTAAGAAATGGAATTCCTCTCTCCCAGCCCAGAAGTTAGTAACAGATTTGAATGACCTTGGACTGACTCTGGGCTTCTGTTTCTTAATTGATGTAATTGAAGTAATTGTTGCCTGCATCACAGAAGTGCTTCTGAGGTGCTTTGAAATCATTCTACCAAAAGAATGTATGGGTATAAACACACATCCTGTGTGTTCATGTAAGCTCAGACTTGCAGCTCCAGCAAGCCCCAAATGCAGGTTAAACCTGGAGCCAGACCAGTTGATGAGTAAGTAGATATCATTTTTCTCCCCAACTCCATATTAAACTGTGCTGAGACAAGTGATATTTTCTAGAATTTAGAGACTAGTTCTTACTTGATATATATATATAAGTTGCATATTTCTTGATGTAGTGGCAGTACCTGAATTACTTAGTCCATGTTGCAGTTGGAAATTACATTCCATTTTTATCCTTCCTATAGTTATAAACACAGACTGTTCAAGTTAGAATAAAGCACTGGATCACTTAGTCTGCCCTGTATATCACACGGCACTACCTTTCACTCAGACTAGTAGCTTGCATTACATAAACCTCTTCATCAAGAAAGGCATCCAGGTTTGAACAGAAATCAATTGTCATTAGAACGATTAGTTGCTTTGTGGCTAAAATCTTTGCCCTGTTTCCATTATGAATTTTCTTTAGGCATTACATAGGCATTTGTTCTTCTTATGCCTTTTCCTGCTATTAGATTTTTTTGAGCCCCTCTGTATCCAGCGTTCTCTTTTACGAAGATTCTATGAAGGTACGGTTATCAATTCCGTAGCAATTGTATTTTTGAAAAATTTTTGTGTATTGCTCCACATTTGGTTGCATGGATGAGGATATACAGACTGCACTAAACATTTTCGTCTTTCATGACAGCACTGACAAATACTTTCAGATTATTGCCAGCCATTTTTAATCTATTTAACCTGAGCTGTATTGCATCATGAGTTTACCAGAGTGTCATGGTACTTCATGGAAAGCATTAAACATATCCTGTGCACACGTTTATTTGACATGACCTATTTTCTGTAAAATTATAATAATAGGCATTAATTATACTGCTGTCCCTTACTTAAACTGTATACCAGCATTTCTGTTGTTTTGTTTGGGTTAGATGTTAGGTCAGCAAGTGGTTTGTATTTTGGAAGTCAATGATCTCATTCTTTGCAATGACAGTTGAGCTGGTTGTGTTGTCAGGTGTTTTGAAATGTTTGGTTGTTCAAATGCCTAGATTTGAACGTGAGCTTGGGGCTTGGAACTCCTTTTTTTTTTTTTTTAATTTTATTTTTGAAGTATTTGAAGAAAAGCATATGTGTGGGGAAACTTTATTTAAATGTTTGCTGAATTTCTAACAGACTGTTACTGACACTGTAGGATATTAGTGCTGAACTAACTATGCTTTTCCTTTTTAGTCGAGATGAAAGGAGGTGGATTGAAAAGCAGAATAGAGCTGCCAGAGCATTGAGAAAAAAAGAAGAAATGAACAGAATCAGGACACTTGTTGGTGAGCGTACAAACTGCTCTTTAAAAAGATATTTGTTAACTAACAGCAGAAATCTCCTCCTGTTTTTCTGTTCTTGCATGATGCCTTCTTTCTTCTGCCAGACAATGCATACAGCTGTGATCCCAGGATAAAGAAATTTAAGGAAGAAGAAAAGGCAAAGAAAGAAGCAGAGAAGAAAGCAAAAGTAGAAGCAAAACGTAAAGAACAGGAAGCAAAAGAAAAAGTAAGTTAACTTGGTTTATTTGGATCAAAAAACCCTAGTTCATTCACACTTGATGCACTGCTTCAGCTTCTAGATGCATCAGAAAACTACTGTTAGAATTACATTGGGGTTTACAGATGTTTTGTCTTTAATCTGCCCCCTGTACAACAGGCAGTGCAAGACTACCAGTGAGCCTTTTGAGAACAGGGTGAAAACACAGAGCACAAATCTGAAACAACAAACTTCTAAATTTGAGATTTTGTTGTTGCATGCATTTCCTCTAGTTTAAAGGCAGTCATTAACATCTGTGGCTTGGTTTCCTCTTTCATAAAATGGATACAGCTGCTTGCCTTATGGGTATGTCCTGTGAATGGTTGTTTAGTGTGAAACTCTGAGGTAACAACATACCTGATAATATTAACAATTTAGAAAAGATGGCTCTGAAAACAGTACGGGAAATGTAAGGTGCTAAAAAGTAACTTAGATAAAACTGGAAAATTGCAAGGTATTATGCTAACAGTGGTGCAGCAGAAATGCTGAACCACGGCATTTTTCCAAGCAAGTACTTTTGGGGCAGGCATAGGAAATATCATATGGTTTCATATCTTTATTTTAAAGGAAGTCAGGATTTATAAACTAGGGGTCCTTATAGTGAGTGAGGTATTTGAATTAATGCCAACAGGTATATGTTCTCTCAAAATCCATGAAAAAATAAATATTAAATTATTGATATATTCCAAAAAAAGGAAACCGCACATTTTAATATTGAATGATTGAATGACCTATAACAGTGTGAATTTTCTTTTCTTTTTCTTTGATTGCAGCAAAGACAAGCAGAATTAGAAGCAGCACGTTTAGCAAAAGAAAAAGAAGAAGAAGAAGTTAGGCAACAAGCATTAGTAGCAAAAAAAGAAAAAGAGATACAGAAAAAAGCAATCAAGAAAGAAAGGCAAAAATTGAGAACAACATGCAAGGTATTTAAATATTATTATAGTGAAATACAGATTACATTAGTGAAGTTGTTATGCTTGCTTAGATCAGACCCTATCATATGCTTGTTCTTACGGCCAGAGATGGGTATGAAAACTGAGTTTACTAAAAAGCAAAATACTAAAACATAGTTACGATGCAGTTTTGAGTTATGAGCAAAGATGGCCAAATAGGCCCGAACACAGCAATGTCTGAAGAATGCTTCTGTGTTAAGCCTTTGTCTGAAGATACAGGACAATAAATTTCAAGGTAGAACATGTGTTTCTGCTTCCAGAACTGGAATTACTTTTCTGATAATGAGGCAGATTGTGTTAAAATGATGGAGGAGGTGGAAAAGCTTTGTGATCGTCTTGAACTAGCAAGGTAAGTTTTCCTGACCCTGATTTCTGCTCATTTTGATATCCATCTTTCTACTAGCTATCCAATGTAACTTAATAATTTATTTTTAGTCTGCAATGCTTGAATGAAGCACTTACATCCACAACAAGGGAAGGAGGAAAGGCGGCTGTAGTAAAACAGGTAATTATGCCGAGTGACAAATCAAAGTAACAGAATAATTAGACTTGTGAAGTTTACCTGGCTGAATCTAAACAAGATACGAGACACAAGACAGTTGCTGTGGAACTCTGCCTGTTAAACATAAAGACCTGAGCTTCAGAGTCCCCAGACAGGCTTGGTTTCTGCTCCATGCATAGTGGAGTTCAGGACTGGTAAAATAACAAGTGCCAGCTGAGGAAAACTTATGTGTTTTTCCACTGTTTGTGCAGCATACAGAAACAGTAGAGGAATGAAAATTTCCCCAACAAGGGATAGCAGTTACCTAGAAGGGAAGGAGAGCAGTCTTAACCTGTTATGCAAGAAAGATTCTCCATCTAGTGTCCGTGACCCAGGGCTGGATCCACAAAAGGACTTAAATGCTGCAGCCTGTGGCTTGTCCAAGGGTCAGGTTTACTCAGCTGAAGACTTAAGGTTCAAATCTCTCCTGTTCTTCAGGTGACATGAATCCAATCTCCCAGTCTCCAGGAAAGTGTTCCAAATACTGGACACTCAACTTTCTTTCTCTGTTAGAGCTGCTCTACTTTTGCAATAATAATAATCTATGAGATAATTTCCCTTTTGCAAGATTATGAGATAATAGCAAGAAACCTACTTTGTGCATCCTGTCAACAGGCTTAAGTCCATAGCTTTTTAATATCATCAAAATGCGAGTGAGCACACTCAGAAGCAGCTACATTAAAGATACGTCTACATTACAGTTTCAAGATGTGGTTACAGTTCCCAAAGATATGCAATAGGTAACTTAAGTTCTGCTGAATTGCTTGCTAACAAGCTACATATGGCCATCAAACCTTGAGTGAGTACTTAGAAGCTAAAATATGAATTGTTGCAGTTAATGCTTTTATCTGTGATCAATATAGCTAATTTGCTGCAGCTTTCACTTTTCATACAACTATAGCAACTGAGGCCTTTTGGCATCTCCAAGCCTAGGTAGCAGTTATGTTGGAGGATCTGGGGGTTTATTGTTTTGAACATGGATGTTGAACTGTGCCCACTTGCCCCTTCAGGTTCCTAATCCTTTTGTGGATCTGTCCCTTAGTGTCAGATACTGGCCTAGACATTCCCATTATATTCAGCACTCTTGCCTTAGTCCTGGGAGTGTTCTTTTCATTTGCTAATGAACTTGTGATGGATTCCTGCTGTAGCTGCTAGTTTGGGATGTCCAAATTCATACATATGATGGAGGAAAATAACACTGGAGCAGGTAGGCTCCATTTCCTTAGGTAAAATGTACAGGGCAGAAACAAAGCAAAATTCAAGGCTCAGAGCAATCCTAGAGCGAGGGATTTATGTAAATGTAAAATGTAAAAAACAATGCATGTTTACCATTCTTTAGATAGAAGAAATAAATGAACAAATAAGGCGAGAGAAAGAAGAGGCAGAGGCTCGTATGCGCCAAGCAACAAAGAGTTCAGAGAAGTCAACCAGCGGTGGTGGAGGGGGAAGTAAAAACTGGCCAGAAGATGATTTACAGTTGTTAATTAAAGCTGTGAACCTCTTCCCAGCAGGGACTAACTCAAGGTACTATTCGTTTTCAGTGTTAAAAGCCCTACTAAGAATTTTTAATTAAATAACAAGCACAGTACAACTTATTTTCAGGCCTTCTGAAGTAGGACTGGCAGGATTCTCTAAATTTCCTCTGCCTTGGCTGTTGAGCAGTCTGTGGTTTGTTTTCTCTTGGTAGTGTGCACTACCTGTGACTAGTGATAGACCTAACCCTAGATCTTGTTTCCACCCTGAACTTTGGCCTCAGTCCCTCAGCAAGATTGTGCCTCGGCACATGCCTGCACAGGTCTCCCTGCCAGGTGGGCTCCAGTCATTAAAGCACAGCTGGAAGAGTGACAGTGATCCAACTGGGTAGGAATGCAGTGCATTAGCTACTCTCTATCTCTGCACCAGCTCCACAGTGAAATGTGAGGTTGGTTCCTCCTCTACATGATAGGAGGAAAACATCTGGAGATATGAGTTAAGTGCCACAGCTCTCTTTTAGGAGAGAGACAGGGAAAAGAGAAAAGCTGGGATTCACAGCAAGCAGCATGAGTGATCAGCTTACTGATAAACTTTAAGGACAGGGTGGAATCTTGTTCCTTCCCAGGGGGTGAAATGCCTCCTTTCACTTAGGATTCACAGACTTAAAGCTTCTATTAAAAGTACTAAAATCTTGTATAAAAAAAAAAAAGTCATACTCTTCGTAGATGATGGAGGTGATACCAGTACCTGTGTCTGCACTGCAGCTCAGCAGTCTAAGTACTCACCTAGGACAGAGGCCTAGGTAAGATTTGCATCTGCTCAGACAGGAGAATCTTTCCCCTCCATTTTCTAAGTGTACTAGGAATAATTCTGGGACTAGTTGTGTTGCAGTGCTCTCCTGCTGAAGCCCCTTTACCTGATGAAGGGGTAGTCTTTTGGGGGCTGTGGAAACAGGGTTAGCATCTGCTCAGCCCCTTCAGTGCAACAGCAGTATTTCATGTCAGAGGTGCTCAGGGTAAGGTAAGCAGCAGCTGAGCAGAGTTTTGAGGATTACAGTTTTGTACTTAGGCACCTATATTCTGCCCCCTCCTTTTTCTGTATTAGAACCCAAGAGGCTCACCCAACTACCCGACTGAATTTTTAAGGGAAATTTCTGCATTGTGACCGAAATGTCAGACATAATCTCATTTGCTTTCCAAAATAGTTAACATGAGAGTTTGTACATATCTAAGTATGATTATACTTACTTAGGACTTGGTATAAATATGTTCAGCTGTGTGCAGAAGCTTGACTGAAGCTTGTAGGAAGATCGCCTACTATGTAATATGCTGTTTTCCCCTTTCTATTCTTGCTTTAGGTGGGAGGTTATTGCCAATTATATGAACTTGCACTCTACTACTGGAATAAAACGAACAGCAAAAGATGTCATCAATAAAGCAAAGAGCCTCCAAAAGCTTGGTATCTTTATTTGCTTATTTTTTGTAATAAGATGGTCTGCATCCTTCTATATGGCTTGATTTTTTTTTTTCTTTGAATAGCATTTTGTTTCTATTACAAGAAAATGTTCCATATATCCCAAGAACAAATGTAGCTCATGTGGAGGATTTAGATGAGTACTTCTGTGACCCAGTCTTTTCAGACATGAAATGTTAGTAGCTATGCTGTAAGTCACTACCTGATGAGTGAATCTCAGGCATTCTTTTAATCTAACTTACTGCATAGATAAATGTCTAGGCCAAGTTCATTGCCTGGACTCCTCTACACTCGGAGTGAGACAGACTGGCCTCTGGAAAAGCTCCCTGCTAAGGACAGCATCTAAAATACATCTACAGATTCATCAGTTGCATTTATTTTTTAAAAGATGAGTGGGACACCTAAATTAGTGTGGCTCATCTCTTCCTCTAGTAAAGGGAGCCTAGAGAGCTTGGGATACTGAGAACAGTCTCTGAAGTAAGTTCTCAAGACAAATCAAAACATTCTACTACAGGAAAAAAAGTTTTAAAGAAGTTTCTCCATTCCAAACCACATAGCCACCCAAGGAAGACCTAGACTTTCCTGGTGTCCCTGACTACCCCTCTGCTGCCCTGGTAGTCTGGATAATGCATGAGTTTTGTGCTGCAACCCTTACTTGAAAGAATAATCCCTTTTGATTTTACTGAAGTTGCAGATTCAGGCTTAAGAGGACATGGATAAAGTATTCCTTTGAGCAATATAAAGAAGGATAGGGATTGGAGAGCCTCACACTTAGCAAAATGTATTGTCCCCTGAAAGATTTTATCTACCAGCCTCTTTACTAACCTTTTAAAGGGAAGATGAATTTTTTTTTTGTGTGAATATCAGTTTTAGGATAATCTGCTACATACCATATTTATTATTACATATGGCTTTAATTTTGTTGCAATAATTATTCTATTAAATGTCTGTTGCTTATAGACCCTCATCAAAAAGATGATATAAACAAGAAAGCATTTGACAAATTCAAAAAAGAGCATGGTGTCGTGCCTCAGATGGACAGTGCTGCCCCCTCGGAACGATTTGAAGGTAAGGCTGAAAATGGATCCCTTCTCAGAGTTCTGTCCCCTGGTCATAGCGTAAGTCTAAGTAAGTTTGGATTACTTTCTTACAAACACACTTACTAGCTTACAAACCTAGGTATGTATTAAATGATCCAAACTCTTTTGGATTTGTTTGTGTGTTTCTGGCACACACAGTACAAACCAACGTTAATTAAGCAGTTACTGATGGTTTGGAACACTTTCCAGGTGGGGCAGGAGGTAAGTCTGATGCAGACCTCTGGGGTACTTCTTCCTCAAGCTCTTCCATTCCTCAGAGGGAGCTATGTCGTCAGGGAGGAGTAGGCCTGAGGGGATGCATTAGAGATCCAAGGTCGTCCTTCAACTAAGCTTTGCTCTTCTGTTACACTCCAGCCACCTCCCATTAAACTTTCCAGACACTTGCAGAAGGCTAAGTGTTTCCTTACTGAAAGGCAAAGGGAAAACAACATTGTGCCCTAAGGATGAGGCCTCACAGGGCAGCTAAGGTGGCTGAACACCTGGCTGCCACCAGAAGACATTACCTCCCTGCTTCTCTGTGCTGTGTTTAAAGATCCATGGGCCACTTGACTAGTCAGGTTCAGATTTTTTTTTTTTCCCTTCAGGTTTTCAGTGCTGGCTTGCCCTTAGATCAGATTGGTTGTATCACAAAACTGCACCCTAAAGATGCATTACACTACAACTGTAACTTTTACAGTATTTTCTTAAGTTTATCTTGGGCTGCCTTATTAAATATCTTGTTTCTTACTGTCATTTTTGCATTTAAAAACAGGCTCACCTTTAGATTCATCTCCTTGGACTACAGAAGAACAAAAGCTTTTAGAACAAGCACTGAAGACTTATCCAGTAAATACTCCTGAAAGATGGGAAAAAATAGCAGCAGCTGTTCCAGGCCGGTCAAAAAAAGACTGCATGAAGCGATATAAGGTAAGGTTCCTCACCCACCTCCTTCTAGGCTTGTCATTAGCCCAGGTTTTGTCAGAATCCATTGTTTTTATTGTTGCTGTCCCTACCATAAACGGCATCTGAGAAGAGCAAACTCCAGTGTAAGGTGGAGCCTTTTGGAAAAATACTTTTTTGTTAAGACACTTAACACACAAAAGAGCACTTCGGAGTTTTCACATATTCTCAGTGAAATTAGTGGATCTGGGAGCAAGTGAGGCAAGTTGGTGTCTTGAAATTTTTCTTGCAGTTTCACGGTAACTTCTTGTAGATGGTAAAGTCCTATCCCTAGCCTCGTTATAGGTATTACAGGGGAAGTAGATAAGTGTTTACCCTCAAAAGGATGGCAGTTTTCATGTATTTGTTTCTAAGAGAAATAGCTTTAAGGTATTAAACTGTCTACCTTCCTCACTCTGTCCATAGCTAGAGTGTTTCAGGCTGAATACCTGTTGCATTCAAAACTAGAGTACAGTTAACTAGTCACACATTAGATAAGAGGGGTTTGTTTGTTTGTTTGTTTTCACATTAGATAAGTGGGGTTTGTTTGTTTGTTTTGTTTTCCAAATCCTCCAGGAACTTGTTGAAATGGTCAAGGCAAAGAAAGCTGCTCAAGAACAAGTGATGAATGCTACTAAAGTCAGGAAGTGACTTTTACTGACAATCTTTGTTTTATAATAAAAATGCAAATACTGTACATGTTTTCATTCTTTCCTTAATTATACAGATACACAGGAACATGTGTGGTGCTTGAGTTTTAATCTTCTCAAATGCATTTCTCCAAGTCAAAAACTGTTGAACAGGAGCGAGTTTGTTCTTAAAACTCAAACATACTGAAAACACTTTTTATTCACTAAACGCGAAGCCAGTACATGCCACTGCAGATTTTGTTATACTCTGGAAGTTGTTCAATTGGACCTGGAAGTTAAAGAAAGTCAGCCATGACACATGCTAAACTGATACAGAACAGTGTGAAGTTATGGGAGGGCAGGGGAACTTATACAACATACCTATGGCAGCAACTGCAGGATGCTTATCATAGATGTACTTTGTGCAAATTTCTCTAAGAGCCTGGGCATCAATAGCCTAAAGGGGTTGAAGAGATATCTTTGTTACCCATCCTGGGTCAAGAAGTATTAAGAGCTACTGATCTTAATTTTGTATAATGCAGAAGTACAGGCAACAGTAGTTGAAATTTTTTCCTTGGAAAACAGTCTAATCTCTGTATTGCCATTTCCTGTAACAGTGAGAAATTTAACTGCTACAGTAAGGGTGTAACTTAAGAATCATAACAGAAGCACCACTTACTTCAATTCTTGCCTCAAGTTCTGGAATTGGGATTCTGCGCTTATAACACAGCATCTGTCTTCCAATGTCTTCACAGATTGGTGTAGATCCTAAAAAAGGGGAAAATGCTTCAGTTATCAGCATACAATTACAGTAAGAATAAGAAGTTCCACTTAAGTCTCACCATCAAGTTGTAGCAGCATATTTGTCTTTAGAAGATTTTTGGCTCGAGCTACTTCATTTTCTGTAACACTTGTGCAAAGTCTTATCCTGAAAAATAATTTAAATCCACAAAGGCATTAAATAGTGCTAACCTGCAGCACACAGGATTGCATGTGATAAAGAGCTGCATACATCTACCAAGACATGTCTTTCCTACAGACAGCAATAAAAGTGCTTGATATAGAAACAAGCCCTAGGATTTATAGAAGAAGCATAAAAGTAGTGTTTTTGGAAGTAACCTACTATTCAGCTAAAGAACCAGTTCTTCCCCTTAGAGCTGTATTTCGTTTAAAATATTTTAAGTACAGTCTATATTGCTATCTTGATAATGGCTGTTGGTAAAATAGGAGCCAAACAATTATAGATAGTTAACCCAGAGGCAATCTATTACTGCCTGGCTCTTGGTGAGACAGTGAACTGTATCAACTACATCGTGCTGTAGGAGAGAAGCCTTTACTAGAAGGACAGAGTGATGCATTAAATATTTTAATGCATTCTAGTCACATTCTTGGCACTAGAATGCATTAAGAACGCACAAGAATTTATTCAGTCCTAAGTTTTAGCAAGCAAACAGCTAAAGTGATGCCATTTTTTCCCCAAGAGTTGTTTACAGAGATCTTATGGAATAATAGTGTAGGAAAAGTGATTTATGTGATTAAAGAAACTCATTTTCAAGTTTCTTTCAACTTCATTCAAGTCAATACCCTTAGACAATGTATGGATTTCCCATCTTCCCATATTTCTAATTACATTTGCAGTTCAAGCATTAGAGCTGTACCTATACACATCTCTTCAGTTTAGATTTAAGGCTTTAGAGCTAAATAAGTGGTATCATCTGGAGTCCCAAGTTTCAAATTCCTCATATAACAGTTCACCTACCTTACATGATTTCATTTTCCTATGTACTCTCACTAGAGCTCTCTGTAACATCACCAAATGAATAGCTGGTATGTCATGTGGGATAGCAACTGCAGAATGGATAACTAGTAATGGGATTTGAAGGTAACTACATATTCATTACTCTGAATGCGTACTCTTTCGGTTGTCTTACATGCAGTTCTTGGGTGCTGTATACTGACTTTGTATGCTAAAAAGCTTGACAGATATTTCTATAACTCCTGTCACTTAAAACTCAGAAGTCACTGCCATGTTTTCTTTTATGAGGAGCCCTATTACATTAACTGTAGTTAATGTTTATTCCACAGGGAGAACTAAACCTCTAACAATTCACTCTGAAATAAGGCTGCCAGAAACTGGCTGCTGGGACTATACATCTTGAATATCAAAGTTCAGAACTCAAACCATTTGTTTTTTCCAGGCAGGTCTAAACAGAGAAACAAGAGTATTCTCTTTAAATAGTTACCATTTTCAAAGAGAATTTCTCCACTGAAAACAAAGTTTTCAGAGAAATAGGTGGGTACTTACCATTCTCTCTGAACAAAGTGCACCATGTCCTGTATAGTGGATGGCTCACAAACCATATAGAGTCCCCACAACCCTGTATCAGTGTAGCAGGTGTTGAAGGATTGGAAGCTATGACACAGGTTACCGTGGCAGGCAATCTGAGCAAGTTTGCTGGATAAATTCTGTTGAGGCGAGAGAAAATGTGTTCCATGAAGTTTTTTGAAAGCCTACTAGTTTCCTCCATGGCCCACTGTTTTTATTCCAATGGTAACAGAAGAGGCAATAGTATCACAGGATCCAGAAGAAGTTACAAGGTTAAGCATCAACTCGTATCTCAGACAGCTTCTTTCCTTGTATGTAATCTCACAATTACAACCAACAGCCCAGATTTGTCAGACTTTAAACAAAATCGTAAAGCTACATAGGTTCAGGAAGGAGAACAGTTATTGATACCCCCAGGTTTTCATGGCATATAGGTATGAAACATTCCACTTGGCATCAGGGCTGGCTGACCCCAACTCACCCCCATTTCAGTGGCTTTAGCACCACTTGCTAAGATTTTCTTAGATCTTGAGCAACAACTTCTCTCAGACTCCTGAATGGTTTCCCTTCTCCTGCGCCAATAAAGGGCCATAAAGTCATATAGCAACAGTAGCACAAGAGATGTTTGAATGGGTCTGTGTTGGCAGTACCCATATCGGACAAATCTCCCCAGGCAGCCAGCCTCATTAAAACCAGGAAGGTGTGTGCAGGGTCACTCACCACGCCTCCTCCAAAGGAACGATCCCAGTTACCTATCAGAGTATTTGCCACCATAAGGGGGATCGTATCTGGGTGAGACCAGCCAGCTGCTTCCACAGCTATTGCAATGTGCGCCAAGGGCATCTTGTCATCTCGTATACGAATCTGTGGGAGCATATGAAAGTAGCTGTAGTACAACCTGCACACAGTAATATACATGAAAAGTTGAATATCAGGAGACAGATATTTCCATTACATGTGTGGCATAAACCATGCACATATAGAACCAAGAATTAAAGCATATGAAGCATTATTTAACATTAGCCTTAGCTAGTCTTCTCTTTAGGGAATCTCAGAGGACTTCACCAACAGCAAGCCTAATGCCACATGTAGAGAGGGCATTACGAATCATTTTATGACAAACAGCAATGAGGAAAGATGGTGAGTTTTCAAAATCTGAACAGCTGGAACTGGAATGCAGATTCCTCAGCCATGTCCTTTTAAACCCTAGTTCCCAACAAGTGAAAATGCTGCAGCAATGTAGGCAAGGGGGAAAAGGGGAAGTAGCAGCAGCAGCAGCAGCAAGGGAGCTATTTCTTCAGGAACCAGCGAGGCAGAGGAAGTGGTGGCAGCGAGGCTTGCCCAGGAAAGTTTGGAAGAAACTGCTCTGGAAAGCAATGCTCTAGTTGCCCTCACTGGAGGTACAAAACCTTTAAATCTGCTGAGTATAGGTTGAGAAGCTCTCCTCGGCAGACAGCCTGCGTCAGTCATGCTCACAGGGGATGTTAGGGCCAGCCCAAACAGCCATCCAGCAGTTTACCTCGCTCCCCGTGAAGCTGCAGGGCGGCAGGGCTGGCAGTCCTCCTTCCGGAGCAGACGGCAAGTTACCGAAATGGGATTTCGCTAGATCAAGCAACTCATCATGAGAGACCCCTGAACAAAGACGTTTCATATACATTTTAGCATTACTCTGTAAACAGTTCATTTATTGTGCAATTTGAAGTCTCAACTAAGTAGTAATTTATGATTCCCCATCTCAAAAAACAGACTTTAGATGCCTCACTTCCATTATTGTGCAGACTAAGATCATCATGATCACCTTCCTTAATTCTCTCCACTAGCCTTCTATCAGTATTACACCAAATCAAGCTCTTTGCTCTCAATTTCAAGCCTCAGTATTATTCCCTCTCTTTCTCTCTGCCTTTTTTTGCTACTCCTGTATTGGTGCTGAACTCTAGGCACTTCTTTTCCTGCCCACATGGAAGAATGACCTGGGCGCCTTCACTCCTAATTATTGGTTTAAGAATGTTTCTGAAATATTATTGAGGGAAAGAGGGAACATAAATTCAAAGGGTATGAAGACAAACAGAATGTGCTGGACTAACAACGAACTTCCAGGACCTACTGAACAATGGGTAAATCATCGTGTTGTTCCCAGAAATTTAAAAGACCTTGGTTTTAAACGTAGCTTCACATGATCCAGGGTGAATGTCTCATACTAACCTCCAGCAGCAGCCAGAACTATTCTGGGTCCTTTATAATGTGTTGTTATATACTCCACCAAGTCATTACGGTTTATGGATCTGAAAATAGTCCAGGAAAACAAAAAACATCACTAGTGTCAGCAGAATTTATTACAGGAAGGAGAGATGCATGTACAGAACAACATAATACCAGAATAATTTTAAATTCTGCCAATGCACAGAGTGTGCATGGAGGCAAGCAGCTAGAATAAGAGTGACTTCCTAAAAAGCAAATAGGAACTTGATCCATTTGGTCTTTCAAAGCTCTTCTTGCTTCCCCCAAAGGGGTGAGAATTACAGCGGTGCTCCCTGTTGAACTCATTCAGGTGGAGACAGTATCCAGTGCTGATCTCATGCCAGTTTTAAAACAACACATTTAGCAGTCTCCTGGTCTGCACTGGTATAAACAAGTGCTGAATGAGCAGTGTAAATGGTTGTATTTATGGTACTGCCTGACAGCTGACTGATTGGGGGGGGGGGGGAGTCTTTCTATTTTTGTAGCAGATGCATTCTTAAAAAACAAAAGAAAAATATGGCAAATAATGAAGACATGCAGTGGATATCTGAAGTTCACATACCCTTCGATGTCTACATAAAGGGGAATTAAGGCAATTGGGAAATTCTTCTTACAGTTATATCTAATGCAACTTTGACTACCTTCCAGGATAAAAATAAGAACTGAAGTTGTTCCCTACATTTTCAGAGGAGTCTTTGAAATATGGAAATAAGGAAAGTTACCACACAATTAAAGGCAGGCACATTTGGACATACTTGATGTTCTCGGTGGGTCCTAAAATTGTTCGTCCCAGGGCTGTTTTCTGATAGGCTGTAGCATGAAGGTAATCAAAGACAACTTCTTGTAAATTGGTTTCAACCTCCTGCATCTCTCGAAGTATAACTCCTCGCTCACGCTCAATCTCTGCTTCTCCCAGGGTACTGTTCTGAATTATATCAGCAAGAATTTCCACAGCTAATTGAAGATAGAGATGGAAATGCAAAGTGTATTTTCAGACTACCAGAAAAAATTGATTCCAAAAGTAAAACCCACTCCTGAAGCCCAGATGGCCCAATATTAGCTAATAAGTTCATTTGGGAGTTTTTTAAAAAAAATTCTTTAGCAGGATGCCTAAAACACTAAAGTTTTTCTTCAGAAGGGACAAGAGGCTTGCTCTGCAGGAAGGGAGAAGCCCAAAGGATATTTTCTTTTGGGAATCTAGCAAAGATGTTTCAAGTATCAGCTTCACTGCTGGCGTGCTCTTTTCTAAACTTGCATTCTGACATTTCCTGTGAAGTTCAAGAAGGAACTTTTTCTCCTTTAAGGAAGGGACTATTATACTGAAAAAGCATCATTCTCCTGTGTTACCTCATCAGGAGCTGGGTAAGCATTTCATTCTTTGCTGCTTTTCTGATGAATGAAAACAGTTACCTCTTGGTAAGTCTTTGGAAAAAGCCTTTGCATAATACACTGTTTGTTCCCTGGATGTATAGGCATTCAGGTGAGCTCCCATGTTCTCAATCTCTAGTTCAAGGTCTAACTGAGATCTCTTTTTTGTCCCCTGAAATAAAACAATAAGAAAGTCAAACTAGACCCTTGAATCCACCTTCCATTATTTCTACTCCTTGTCTACAAAAGTTAAGGCCAAGACCAAAAACCAAAAAAGTCTCCTGGAAAGAAAATCAGCACATTAATCTCTCCAAACAGGAAAGTCAGATATAAAACCTACTGCACTCCCAAATGAAAATAAAAAGCTGGCAAAAGAGGGACTATATGTCTGCTAAGAATATTAAAACAAGTTAAAGCACCTTAAAATTAGACCTGTGCTAATAATTCATAGTTGGCAAGACATGGACTTTATCTTCTCTAATTGGAACCAAAAATCTAAGCTGTTTCCTTTTTTCTTGATTTGAAAAATTTATTTAGAGGATTCTGATAAAGTCCTTATCATTGATCTTTAAAGACCAATAACTTAGAAATTCATTTTAAATTTGCAAAATCAATACTCCTACTTGCCTTGAAAGCCATATGCTCCAGGAAGTGAGCAGTTCCATTGTTCTTCTCATTTTCATACCTGCTTCCAGCATCAATCCAAAGTCCAACCTCATTGGAGAAAAAAATAAAATCTTACCATCTGATAACATGGCTCTACTCCTTCTGTATGAACTACACTTAGATTTTCAAGACCTATTTTGTAATGGCTTTTCCCTTAAAGAAAAAATAAGGAAAAAAAAATTCCAATCCTAACAAAAATCTAATCACAAATCCTTTACAAAAGCCTTAAGACTCCCACTTCCCATCTTAATTTTTAAGAGAAATTGTTAACAAAAACTGAAAGCATTTAACTTAATTCCACAAGAAAATGAAAATACATGAATACAGTTATGAAAAATAGTTTCATTACAAGGTACACCTACTGTGCATGTTGAGAGTCCAGAGTCTTCAGAAGCTACTTGCAAGCCATTTTCCAGAGGAGACACCCTAGTCTCAGGAACATTTAAGACTACTTTTGTTGCTGCCTTGGAAGCTCTGAACCTGCCTGTTCCAACGTGTACACACTGTAAGGAAAAAGCATCTGTTATGCTCAGATTGTAAGTTATATCCTAGGAAAATCTTCTGGAAAATACATTCCTGACCTTAAACATAAGTACTGTGGTTTTTTTTTAAAGCATGCATTTAAGAAAAAAAGTTAAGAAAAAAAGTTTAAGTTAACACTGATTTATTCAGCACTACGTCACATTAGGGATGCATTAACCTCCCTCAGAAGAAAAGCATGAAAGGAATTAAAAAGAAGCAGACTGCCTCTGCTTCCCTCCAACAAAGCATTCTGACTGAAGACTATCGAGAGTCGCACTGCAGTCCCGCCAGGAAGAGCCTGCAGGACCATGGCCATGTCCCTTAGCATCTGAAATCCTTTCGGGTACCTGGTATCTAAAGCAAAGTTAGATACAGTTCAAGGGCTTACATGAGGACTGCAAGCTGCAGTCACCCTTTGTTCAAATCAGGGCCAAACTGAAACTGCCACCTTTTATACAATCATCTGACAGTTAAAGCACACTAATCCAGAATGGGGTGGGAGAAAAGGGGAGAGAGTTTAAAAAAAAAAAAAAGTTGATGTCAAAAATGAGCAATATATTTAAATACGTATCCCAAATGAGTACTTCAAGCAATAAACTATTCCCAAAAAATAATTATTTAAAATGTATGAAATAAACAAAGATTCCCCTCACTTTGTGGCTGTTCTAAACCTGAAGGCAGAAAATCCAGCTCTCACCCCCCAAGGTTCAGAGGCGGCAGACTGCGGCTGAATCCCGATAAACTAGGCGTCTCAAAACACAGGTAAGGATCGTAGGATAATGCAGGTTGGAAGGGGCTCAGGAGGTCTCTAGTCCAACCTCCTGCTGTCAGCTCCAGGGCCAGGCCGGGTTGCTCAGGTTTTTGTCCGGTTGGGTTAACCCAGTTGGGCTAGCCCTGGCCCTGGCCCTGGCCCTGGCCCCCGCCGCGGCCCCCGCCCTCCCCTCAGCCGGGCCGGGACTACAACTCCCACCACGCACCGCGGCAGCCAGCGCTAACAACCGCCGCGCCCCCCGGCCAACGCTGGGACTACAAATCCCGGCATGCACCACGACACGACTGCCATTACCCACCCCCACCCCGATGCCGGTAGGCAGAGCACCAGCATAAGGAGCCAGCGGGCCGCTTGGGGCCCCCAACCCCTCCCGCTTCTCCCCTCTGTCACCTACCCGGCTGCCCGGGGCACATCCCCGCACGAGACGACTAGCCCAGGGCAGGAAAAGCCGCTGAGCGGCCAGGCGGCCAGTAGACGCCGCCATCTTGGTAAGCGGAGAGGCGGGGCTGCCGCGGACTTCCGGCGGGTGGTGCGCGGGCGCGGCGCGGCCTCGCGGGGGCGCTGCCTTCAGGCGCGGCGCCGCCACGGAACTGCGCCACAGCTGCGCTGGCGGCCGCGCCGCCGCATCAGGGGATGGAAACGATTTCGGGCTGCCGCTTAGCTGTAGTCTGCCCCTTTCCTAACCCTCTGCCTCCGTGTCCCGGGGGCCCCTGTGGCGCTGCCCGGCCGTGCACCCGGAGCAGATCTCCGTGGGGCCGCGGCGGCCTGTGGGTGCCGACCTGGCGGTGGGGATGATGCCCGGCAGCTGGGGTGGGCAGCCTTGTCCCTTGCTGGGGAGTGGAAAGACTATATTCCTCACAAAAGGGGCGTTTCCTCCATAATTAGTGTTTTCTCTGGGATGCTCCAGCAAGCCACAGTCAAACCAAACTAATCCAGGGCTAGATAGTTGTAAAGAACTGTAAAATGGGGCAAAGTTTTAATCACCCTGGTCTTCTAAGTCTGTTCCACAGAACAGTGTGATTCAGGGAAGTTGGGTTTCCTCTCAATAAACTATTGGTAGCAGTTTCAGTAGTCATAAAGTTGGGCATTTCTTCAGTTGTAAACTCCTGTGGGCAGAGCTGATCGCTGGCGGATGTTCAGGCAACTCCCGAGCACATGTTGTCCATGCGGGGCTGAACTGAGGTGGGTGGTATCCACATGGCTCCTTGAGGGCACTGCGTTTGCTCTAAACAGAGCCATCCTAACTGGGGAAGTCCCGAAACTACAGCGAGATTATAATCTAAATTCTTGATTTAAGAAATATTCTGAATATATGCAGCATATCTAAGAGCTGGGACTGTTGGGAATATCGAGGCTTTATCTGCACTAGCGAGTTAACTGTTCCACTGAGGCCACGGGGCAGGAGCACCTGTGTCTGTGTCAGGGAACGCTCCTCGCCTCCGAAGCAGGATGGCTGTGTGCAAAATGTCTCCTGGGAACGGCCCACCCTGGGTTTCCAGCTGCCAAGCTTCTGGGAATTGTTTGCAGGAATGGTACTTGACAAGGGCCAAATTTGGGCTGGGAAAAGTTCTAGCAATGTATTAATATAGGCAATTTCATTCCAGTACCAGAGAATGTTCCTGAGCACACACTGAATGTATAGGCATAGATTAAGATGTATATATACACATAAATCTGTGCTATCATTTCAGTTCTGGTATAAAATTTTTACTTTTTTACTGGGGCTCTTTACTTGGCTAATCATTCAACTATTCCCTCAAAAATGTAACAGATAAAATTGTATTATTTGCCTAAGTCCCACAATGTGCTAAATGCTACACAGTATGAAGAAACAAAGTCCTATTTCAAAAGAGAGAGTAAAAATCTGTACTGCATATGATGGGGGGAGGGAGGGAACTGGTTTTTGGTACTAGCTTCCTAACCCAGAAACTCTCCTCTACCTTAGACCACAGCAAAGTACTTCTTGACAGCTTCTGCCTCAGTACTTCTACCGAGTATGTACACTGTGAAATTTCTCTTTTGCTGTGTTTCTCTGTTGCAGAAAAATCTGAGCTCTAGATAGATGATCAGAAGGCAGATGCTCCTGGATCCTGGGCTCCAGATCTAGTATCAGCTTTTCCTCAGGTCCTTCAGTGCCTGCCTTCTGGGCCTCCAATGTTTTTGGTCTTTTTATTATATATATATATTTTTTAATACATAAAACTAGCTTCTGAAGGAGCTTGGTGCTAAGGTGCCCTCAGTCGCTCTGTCTCTTGCCTAGGGCTCTATTTGCATATTGAGTCTCAAAAATGGTGAGAACAGAGGATCTTTCTGCTTCAGTGTGAGCTATCTCCTACAACTGCCAAGATCCTGTTACTCAGAATTAATTCAGAAGAGCTGTCAGAAGTGGTATTCCCTTCCCCCTTAAATGTTATCAGTCACATGTAAATTTGGGGTTACAAAACTACCGAAACTGTGGTGACAGTGACAGTTGTTAATAACTCCTGAGCTGCCTCAGAGGCTAAAGCTTAAGAAAGCTATTCATGATGATTTACCTATTTACCTTCTCAAACTCCCAAATATGGAGCAATTTCAGAAAATCATATTTTAAATTTATTCCTTTTTCTGAAATATTTTTGCATGTAAGCGATTTCTTACTCCCTTAGTAATTCAGAATGAAAATATACTGACGGTCCTGAAAAGTTTGCACTGCCACTACATATGCTGTGTGCTTAAATAGAAGCTTTAATCCTGCAGAGGGGCCCGTCCAGTTTCTGTCACAAGGACTATAACTGCATGATAAAAGCAAAAGAATGCCCTACTGCATGCATTTAAAAATGAAAGTGGAAACTGTTGTTAATACATTAGTCAAAGCATGAAGCTAAATGGAAAGCAACCAGATGCCTGATACTTAGTTTGTCAGGGACCTCTTGATTGTATATGTAGCTGTAGATTTCTATGATTTAAATTATTATTGTTACTGTTATTTTGCTGCCCATATTATTTTAGTACTCACATATTCTATGTAAGAAGCATCCTGTAGTTACAAAGTAGACCCATCTTTTCTCCAGATAATTTACACTGGAGGCAAATTAGTTTCTGTGGAATAGATGTAGCCCAAATCTAACCTTACATGAAGCTAGCTACTTCTCTTTCCTTTTTTTTTAAGTTTAGTTTCTCCCTTTTTAGTTTATGCATATTCAAAAGATCCATCCAGTTCCAGCATATTTTTTATACAGCTCTGCCAACTTGTAAAATAAAAAATCAAAGCACATCCAAGCTGTGCATTTTAAAATTAAAATTAAGCATCTCTTCCATTTTACAGTTAGATCTAACTGATCTCATTATGCTGGGATTTATCTCAAAGGTGTTTTACCAGACTTCAGTAAGCCATTAGCCATCCTAGAAATTTGAATCCTTGCTAGACATAGAATTACAGCTTAAGATAAACTGATTATCCTCATAATATGTCTCCTACTTAACAAAATAGCTGTGTCTCTTATGTAAATGCAATCTGAAATTTAGCATCCAGCAAAAGTCATTAGAGAGATGCAAGATTAAATCAAGAAATGTTGTTATTTCAGTTAAAAATGCAATAAAATAAAGCAAATATTGGTGTACTAACAGTTTAAGCTGAATATAGAAGTTCTCTAGTAAACTCCTGCAAAACACTGTTTTGGTTTTAATAATCTCTTTTTAAAATGAGATTATTTAGAAACAGACTATTATACAATGAATACTCAGAATATCCCTCTGGTTTAAGTAAACAGCATTATCTGCAGCATTCAGCTTGGGAAAATGAGATCCCTTTTCATAGTGGATTCTTACGCATCCGCTGTCAAGCAACAATGAACCAGAAGGGCTGGGGTTAGCAGAGGGCACTTCCAGCTGAACACCATCCGGGAAATGTATCCTGCTTTCATCAGCACCATATAGAAACGCTTGCATGCCAAGTTCATCATGCCAGGTAGCCTTATGAAGTGGCTTGATGACATAAGTGAGGTTTTCAGGATGATGATCTGGTTCCTTTAAATCCAGACTCCAGATTTCACCCCAAGTAAGAAGTGCTTTGCATTTTACATTAAGTAGCTGTTTTAGATTAGCATCCCTGTTAAACAGGGTTCGGGAAAAGAACCAAATGGCACTTTCAATTTTTAAGCAGGTGTTGCCGTTCAAACTGGTCTATACCGAAAAAGCAGTAAAACACAGTCTGAATTTTATATTTCAGTTTGTTTTCTGAGGAAGTGAGGTTTCTGTGCTCAAGCTGCCCCTCCTATCTTTTCACACTACTGTACAATAGCAACAGAACTGGACACAGAGTTCTCAAAGACACTTCCATTCCTATGTTTCATGAAAATGAGTGGCCAGGAGAGTGGAGACATCCTAAAAATCCCCCAGTTGAGGAAGAGGTTGTGGTATGAGCTCACACACATTTTAGAATCCACATGGGGGAGAAACTGTATAAATACCCAATATGAAAAAAGATTCAGTTGGTTCCAGCATCCACAGATCTATCAGGTTGCTTATAGAGTAATATTTCCACTTCATAAAAAATTCCACTTAGTAGCAGTGAAAGGAACATAAATCAGAAAACTGCATATACACACCTGATGCATATGTAGCCCTGTGTAAATATGGGGGTTGAACACAATACTTAGAAACCAGAACTGCTTTAATTCTGATTTAGAATGACAGTCTTGATACGAGCAAAGCATGATCACATCAAAAGGATTTTCAATTATAACTAGATAAAATAGTTCTTATGAAATAAAGTTCATATCAGCAAGCCACACTATCATGATCAGGTTATTTTAAACATAGTCTTGGAGAGCTGTCTTGAATTAAAGTTTGATACAACCCCCAAAACAGGCCACAGCAGCTGAGTATCAGAACTGCACTACTCAGGAGAAAGACCTCCAAAACTGCTGAAAACAGCATACAGTAAAAGCATTAACAATTGAAATTGCCTTCAGCTAAACTACTGTTTATTGCTGTGTTTGCTTTTTGTAGAGTCATCATGTTCACTGTTTATTTACAATCCACTATGCTTTTAAAGTGATGATATAGTATTGAACTTAATGAGTATGCCAAAATACTGCTGCCAGGAATTGCCTTTAGCTTAGCCAAGCAAGCAAAATTCAAAAGAGCCTAAAAACAAAGGCTGAAGAAATGATACTTTCTTGCAGAGAAGTTTTTTGCAAATAAAACTCTTTGTAGTACATAAATCAAACTTTATGGGCATTATGTTGTACAACTTTTATGCCAGCTGGTCACTGGCATCTAGTTGGTTATTTTATCATTATTATCTATAGGTTATCCTCCAGCTAATTAAACTGCAATAGCTTTTCTTTCCCATGGTTCATCACTGGGTAATAACTGCATGGGCCTGTAGGCCACTGACATTGGTCTTTTGTACTCTTGAGCTGTAAGGAAGCCTGTCTAAATTAAACATAAAGACTGTTGCCTGAATTTATAACAGTGTTTCAGTTGCTCATTAACAGAACACTCTTTTGAAGCTGCTGATTAAAAACTTTCTCCAGAGAATATTAAAGTGTTCTGTCTGTATGCAGTTCTTTCTCTTGTAGATATTTACACGCTGAAATAAGAGGGAGACCTCTCCCTTTAAGTACCAAGCAACTTACCACCTGTGTTCTGAAGACTTTTATCAGAATGATAAACGGAGGGCGTTTGGATAGTTCATAACAACGCCCCTTTTCAAGAAAAAGCTAAATGAAAGATTCAGTCTGATGCAATAGCTGAATGAGAAATTCCTATGGGTAAATTCCTCTGATTTAGTAAAACAAGTTTCTCCCTGGCTTTTAGCAGGCTAACTACACAACAAGGATCCTAGAAATCAGTCCTTTTTATTGCTTTTGTCGGAATTCTAAAAAGTGCTGTTTCTCTACCTTTCTTTGCCTACAGCCACATTCTGGTTCAGTCTGATATTACTATTATGATTTGATGGTGGATGATCTCCCAAATTCCAATATTTATTTCAACCTTTTGCTCATGTTAAGAAAAGGTCACTTTGGCAAATATTTTCCCCAGAAAATAATTAAAAGGTCACCCAAATCCCTACTATAATTCAACAGAAATCAACACAGTTACTGAAAATAACAGAATTTGGCACATGACCAAGGAGCTAAGAGAGCCACCAGTATACGATCCTGTGATTCATTCTCCCTCTGTTCAGACATTGTTCAGGTAACAATGCTGTAAGCATCTTTTCCTAAGAACCTGTTGAAGGAAAATATATTTTCGCCCCCACAAAAATGCTGTTAATGCTGCTCTTCACAACTTACAGTATAGTAAACGTGTGGTTACCTGCTATTCTAATATCCAGGTAACCAAGTCTTATCTTTTATGTCCTCTCTTAAACCCTGTTTTCTCAATCTCTAATCTCTGTAATCTCTGCAATGCTTAAAGTAGCATTAGCAAACACAGAAACTACAGTCAATGCAGTTTTACACAGCTATTAATACAGTGTAGGTATAGACTTACCAAAATAGTAATTGATCCACGGCAGGTTTTGTTTAGCTACCACAGTTCCCCATTGCACCTTATCTGTGGCAGCGGTGTACCTAAGTACCAAGCTTCACAGCTGCCTCCAGTTTTATGGCCTCGACTGGTTTCCGCGATGCTGTAGACTAATCTGAGCTCCCCAATGCTGCAGCAGACAAGCTGAGGTGAGTTCTGGTTCCTCTCCGTGCACTGCAGGCCTTCCCTGCGCTCACTTACTAAGGTAGCAGTATTCATCACACCTAACTTCAGCTGTATAAAACTAGTTCTCTAGACCCCCTCAACAGTCAGTGAGACAGAAAGAAAGGGGTAACTCCAAAATGTGTGTTATCCATTTTATTGTGGACACCTCTTTTAGGACAATTGCTAAGAATTGTCCCTTAGTGGTACTTTTCTCTCTCCACTGAATGCAGAGGAACAGGTCCAGACTGAAGATACACAACTTTTAGGCAGCTACCTTCAGGCAAAACAAATCTTATTCTGAGCTTCAGGCTAATAGCTCATCCCAAGCTTCCCTTATCTAAAAATCAGATCCATATATTTTATTCAACTATTAGAGGCTGTTATACAGATTATAAATGCAATTACTCACAGGCACAAAAAGTTCAACTTACATTCTGTAAGGGCCTCCAGCATTTTAATGCAACAACCTGTAAATTCTGCAGCATCTTTACTTAAATTTAAATACTGAGTTCTTGACATTAATTAAATACAAATAAAATGATCACCTGAGTAATCCTTGTGTTATTTATCTTTGTATTACATTACATTTATTTTTTGATGCCTGCACATATTCAGGGTTCAAGAGAGTGTAGCATCTGTATTTTGCACTGATTTTCATGAAACGAATAATCATGCTGTAGAAGTTATCAAGGGAAAAGCTGAGGGTGTTGACAGATAGCTGGCAAAGAGGAAGCTGGGGCTTTTATAACATGAGAAGGCAGCAGAAGGAGTTTGGGAATGTAGGTTAACATTGGTTGGATATTTCTGCTCAAATACTCAAGCAGCTAAATTGCTAATGTTGATATTTAAACTTTTATGTTTCAAGTTAACAGTCTGACTGCACTGAGTTTAGTGGTGCATATCTCTGAAGTTCTTTTTCCAGACTGATTTCAGATTTACTGGCCTTTTTTATAGTTCTCTGAAAAACCAATTTGCAGAGCTTCTGTAACTCACTGTGCTCCGTGTCCCAGATAGATGCCTTTCTTGAATCCTTTTATAGCTCCAGTAAACCCAGAGTGCCAGGCCTACCACTTTTTTGTGGGAGACAGCTGCTTTTACTGGTCATCTTCTTCCCCACCGCTTTTCTAAAATTTTGTGCTAACTTCCAGATGTTTGGCAGTTCGTGCAGAGCAGTAACTCCAAGCAGGCTGCCAAACATCCACGAATCCCAGACACTGTGCATGCACAGGTCAGCTCTATTTTATGTCCACTCTGATTCTTTAAAATACCTTCAATCTCCTTCACAAAAGCGATGCAACTAGAACACCAAATGCTCAGAAAATCTGGTGTGCAATGCAAAATTGCAATGCACACGCACTATTGACCTGATCTGTAGGCAAGCAGTGAGTTTGAAATGCCCTTAGAACTCATTAGAATCAATGCAAATGCGTATAGGTCCAATATGCCTTAAATATGTTTCTTCCTGCTGCCTTTGGAAATTCAGATGCTAGCTGGTAGGTATGATTCCCTGTGCGCAAATAGGGGATGAATGGGTACAGTTAGTGCCTGTTATTTATTTATGATACCCTTAAGCAACACAAAAATAATGTCCTTATTCTCTAGGCATATATTTCTTTCTTTGAAAATCTTAACTAAATCTATATGGAAGAACTGGGTTAATATGACCAACCTAAAAGACGTTTTCAAACATGACACGGTCTTTCATAACTGATGAGCTATAGTATTTCAAACAAAAGAATAAGGATTGGAATAGGAATCCAAATCATGCCTAACTAGACTGAACAGAATTAGGGAATGGGCTGTTATTCTCTGGCTGGTTTCAGTAATTGCATTGATACAGCAGTTAAACTATTTTAAGCATTAGCCAATCTCATGTGTTTCTGACTATGGCTATCGGTCATCGTGCTAGTCTGTTAATCTTGGCAGATCTACTGTCTGTATTATGTAATGTATTTATTTTATTCTGAAACATTTTTCCCCAATCAGGTACAAAAAATGAAACCGGTATACTTCAGAACTTACTGCCAGCTGCCCAGAGTACAAATCTCACAGCTATTCCTTTTGACTTTCCCACATTTTTCCCCCCTCCTCCCTTTTTTTTTTTTTGCAAGAGTATTTCATATTTTCCAGTCTTGGCTTTCTACCAGTGAAATTATTCACATCTCACCTTTTATTTTTGAAGTTGAGTACTAGGAGTAATTTTTCATATAATTGTAGGTATGATTCAATCATAAGGGATTTATTAAGAAACTCTAAACTCTCCAAAGCTTCTTGAAACTATTCTTTTTTATTATTTTTTCACAGCTTTCAGCAGCCTCTGGATGAATGAAGGAAAGAGTATGTGACATTTACTTCCAGTTTTTCTTTCATCAATATAAGGTCCTGATACACTTCTGAGAATTGTATGGATTGGCTCTATTTTCCTACAGAAAATCTACCCCAGATCACGTATATTTGAATAAGGAAACCCATCTACACAGTTCGTAATGAAGTGCCAGGGACTATATGGGTAGTTAAGAATCCTTACCTAAACTTAGATGTAAAGATTCTAAAGGCATCAAAGTTCAGTGCAGTCAATGAGAAGCTCTGATTTAATTCATACACCTGCCCCTTCAAACAGTCAACTGACTTGCACAGGATGGCGGCTGACAGTTACAAATGGAACAGTTTTCCGAGTCCCCAAGTCATTGATTTTTTTTTTTTTTTACTAAACCCCAGTGTAATGTAAATTTGATTATAATTCTTTTTATAAGCACAGTTGCCTTTTAGGTTATTTAGAATACTTCAGTCTTGGCTAGTGCTACCACATCCTTGTTTTACTCCTCCTGGAGAACACTACCAGTGTCTACAACCAGTGCTGACTTCTTCCATTGCAAACTTTTAGAGATTTTAGCCATTTTAAGGACAGAAAAGACAATTCCGATCATCTGATCTGACCTCTTGCATCATAAAGGTTGCAGATTTACATCCAGTATATTCTTCCTCAAGCTCCTAATTACTCTAAGTTAGAGCACATATGCTAGGTAGACATTTTGATGTAGTAAAAGTGTTGGGTTTGGATTCATTTCACCTACCTTTGGTTAGGTGAAAGATAGGAGCTTTGTGTAACCTCTCTTCCGTAGTCATTATAGAGAGAGGGATTTCTCTATTTACCTCATTAACATTTGCATTATGCAAAGCAGAAGATATCATTCTGGAGGAAACTGCATTTTGATCCCCTCACCCTATTGTAAAGTCAAGAGACCTACATTTATCAAAGAGAACAAACTACTGTCCTATAAAAGGGAGAGGACAACTGGCACAGCATGGACCTCAACAACAGATTGTCTTTGAGGCTCAGCTGCTTTTTCTTTAAGCGCTACTTGGAAAGGGACAGGAGCATTCTGTGTTGCCTTTTAAGTGAGTGTTTTAGCATTGCAAGTCAGAATATGTCCCTTGTTTTGATATAGGAAGTATCATGGAAAAAAACACAGTGATTCATGTATAAGACTGCGATAAGTTTCTCACTGGGAACTAGCACACATTCTCTTTATCTTTTCTCATCTTCTGCTGTGAATCTGCAAAATGCCAGTCTTTATCTCCAACCATTCCTGCTAAGTCTCATTTTCACCTTGACTTAAGCCCTCATCCAAGATCACCTCTCCTATTACTTATTGCAGTTTGCCTTTTTTTTAACTTCCGTAGTCTCATTTCTGTAAATGCTTGTTTATTGTGCAATGCTTTGATTTGTCTGTTAGAGAAGAACAGAGTAAGACTTCCAGATAGAAAAGGAAAAGAACAGATAAAGACACCTTAGATAAATTAAACATTCTAACTTGTGTAAGCCTGATATAACTAACTTAAACATTCACTATTTAGAGAATGAATGAAGCAATTACTTCTGAGAACTAGTAAAAGGTAGTTAAGGTAAAAAAAAAAAAAGAAAATGGGCAAACATAAAAATGGTGAAAAGGAGGATACTAAAACTCATAGGAAATACAATTTTTCCCCTTTGCCTTCCAGCTCCCTTCCCCAAGAATAGAAAAAGTAATTATCTATACAACGGCAAAGAGGAGGTTATCAAGAAGATGGAGCCAGGCTCTTCACAGTGGTGTATGGTTGGAAGGTAAAAGACAATGGGCATAAACTGAAACAAGAGGGGTTCAGACTAGATATAAGAACAAACTTTTTCACCATGAGGCAGCTGAGCAGTGGAACTGGTTGCCCAGAGAGGTTGTGCAGCCTCCGTCCTTGGAATTCTTCAAAATCTGGCTGGGTAAAGTCCTGAGTAACCTGCAGTGAACTCACAGGTGATCCTGCTTTGAGCAGGAGGTTGGACTAGAAACCTCCTGAAGTTCCTTGCAACCTGAATTATCCTATGACTCTGTGGTGATAAGTAACAGCTAATACAGTTTTATGAAAAAACAGCCTTGTAAAAGCAACTTTCCAGAACTGGGAAATAGGCCTTGCAGATAAAGGAGAAGCAATAGATACTTTATAGCTTGACTTTAGTAAGGCTCTTGAATTGGTCTTGCAGGAAGCACTCACAGCTAGCTAGGGATCTGGATCAATCGAGGGACCAGATTCAATTTTCCGTAAATTCCTCCAGCTCATGACCCATTCTCTGTTATGGTCTCCAGAGGGCCACACAGAAGTGGGCAGGGAGTTATCACAGCACACATGAATTGGTCTAGTTCTGCTCCATGACACCTTCCTTCATGAGGGGCACATGGCCTTTAATCAGGAAACAGGCTAGCGAATTTGCCCTGTGGTCATAAAGCGATGGGCTATGCGGTAGGAGTGCACAAGTACGGCAGGTGACAGGATAAGTGTGTGCCCAGTCATATTTGGAGAACAGCTGCATTTTAGTCATATAACAATAGTCCACATGACGGAGGTGACAGCATATTGGTCTCAGGCCAACGACACGACAGAGAGAAGCTAAAGCATGGCAAAGAGTCCAGCTTACTCAAAGAGTCTCTGTATTCTGTCCTGAAAAAGCTGGGTGCTACCAATCCAGCCAAAACTATTGTAAAGTGGTTATATACCTGGATGGCAAACCCTACTTAAAAAGTCATTAGCTGGCATCCTCTGTCAACTCTAAGGATATGCTGAATGGGGTTCTGCAAAAGTCTGTCCTGCACCTGGCACTGTTCAATTTTTAATTTATGGCTTGGATTATGGAAGAGAAAGTACACTTATTAAATTTGTAGATGACCCTTGAACAGGCAGAAATTGCAGGGACTGTGAAGAATAGGATCAGATTTTAAAATGTAACAAACAGGAGAAATAGTCTGAAAAAAATTGGATGTTGTTCAAGAAGAAAGGATATAAGCTTTATTTTTAATAATAATCAACAGCACAGAAAGAGGATGGAGTGTTATTGGGTAAGCAGTAGGCTCTCAAAAAATCATCCGGGGTAGGAATGAATCATAAACTGAATGAGCCAACACTGTCGTACTGTTGTAAAATAAGCAAACATCACACTGGGATGTATGAACAGCTATATAAAAGTCACATGAAGTAATGTTTTGTTCTAATCAGCACTGATAAGACCTGAGCTGGAGTACATCATCCGTTTTTGGGCACCTCACTTGAAGACAGACCAATAAAAAAATTCACAGGAGAGCCATGCAATTTTCAGAGATTTAGAAAAGATGACCCATGAGGAGAGTCTGAAAGGATTCATTTGTTTAGGCTAGAGATGAGAGGATTGAGGGAAGATACGATAGCAGTTCTCAAACACATAAAAAGTAACTGCAAAGGAGAAGGTATGAACTGTTCTTCATGTCTACTGATAGGGCAAGAAGTAATAGTCTTAAATTGCAACTTGAAGATTAAGGTTAGGTATTACAAAAGGCTTTTGAACTGTAAGGAGAGCAGCTCATTGTGGGGAGGTCTGAAGAATCTTCATCACTGCAGATTTTTAAGGTCAGGTTAAACAAATATCTGTCAGAAGCTGTTTAGATAGAGTTGATCCTGCTGGGGAGCAAGCAGATGAACTGGAAAACCTCTTCTTTCTTTTTTTTTTATTTTTTATTTTTTTTAATATTGTGTGTATAGAGATGCAACTCCATTATCCTCACTGGCATGAAAGTGGAAAAAATGCCACTGTTACTTCTCCAAGTTTCTTAAATTGCACCAGGTATCTTTTCTACAATTGTTAAGTCTCAGTCTTGTTTTATCTAGGATTAGGGTACCTCCCACATAAGAAAAGTGAAATATAGATGAAACTGGAAAATGATTTTTATTCACGTTGTTTTATTTTGTGTTTTGTAGATACTTGTTTAGCTTACATGACAAGAGCAGTGGGGATGAAAGAACTGTTTTGTAACTACTCATTTAGCTTAAATGACAGGAATAGCCCACATAAGAGAACCCTTTACTTTTTGTCTGTGACAGAGAACATCTGTCACTCTTGCTCTGTAAGCCACCGTGTTGTCTGGATCTATTTACCTTGACTTTCTAAACTCCCCAAGTTCTCCTTGTGACATAGATAGACACCAGGATTTGGTGTCCCTTCGACTAGGCTTGCAAACATGCTCATGACCCTAACTTTTTTATTTCAACTCTGAGGAAACTTATTTCTACCTTTGTAGAGGTCCCTGTGGATCCCCAGCAAAACTGGGGAAAAAGCTGAAATCTCCTGTACTTTTATGATCAAATATAAACACCTGAATTAAATACCAATAAGACAACACCAGTCCCTCACTCCATGTGCCACAGAGGAAGTCGCTTGTTTTTTTTATCTACCTCAAAATTGATAAAAGTTATGGTTTCTAAAAGCTTCCATCCCAGGAAGCAGGAAGTTTCCTGTTTAGAAGCAATTTCTGTTTTCATTTTACAGATATTTTTCTTTTCTGCTTATGCTGCTTAAGCACTTTTAGTAACAGTTATTGTCTTTTATTAGTTCACATTTTTACTTTGTTATCTGACTTCAAAAGCATTTTGTATGGAAGAGACTTACCACTGTGTGGCATTGTCCTGTATTCTTGAGTCACTTATAATTTTTTTGAAGAAAAACATGCATCTCTAAATCCAAATACTTAGAGAGGAATCAGTCTACTCCCAAGTTATAATGTGCATGACAATTACATCCCCTTCAAAAAAGACAACGATAGTAATAATTACCTCAAGAAAATCCCTGTTACCTTCATAGTTTACCTTGTCATTAAACTACTATCAACAATTATGTATGCATTTTAAGTTATAAGTGTGCAGTCCTTTTCTGTTTTCCCCCAAACTGAATGGCTCAGTTCAGATGCATCCATTTTCCAGTGATGTCTAGGCTTGCTTTCTTTTGTTTATTCAGTGAACCAGCTGTGTTGACTGATGCCTAAGGAACCAAATTCACCCCCAAGTAATTCCATTGTAGTCGATGCAGTTGCAGCGAGGATCAGTTTGACCCATGCAGCTCTGTATATTCTAGAAGGTCATAGAGCCTGTCAGTAGCTCAGACAGGATTTCAAGAGGATCCTCCTGAATCCCAATTCAAATGAGCCTCTTTTGACATCATCATCACATCTATGCAGTCGGAGTGACATTTTGTCAAATGCCACTGGGAGCAGTGCTCATCTGCTGGCACACCAAAAAGTGACCTTCGGAGCTTCAGTCACGTGCCCCATTCTTTATCTACCTTTATTTATAACCTTCTTCTCCATTCAGTGCCAGCTGTTAGCATCAAAGTGAATTTCCTTTCCCTTGCCCTCATGGGAGCCGTGGAGGAAGAAGAGATTTCTGGCTCATTTCAGCCCAGTAATTCAGCAGCGAGGTCACAGCCTGGGAACCCCGTGCATCCCGTTAGCACCACAGCGGCAGCCTCACGGCTCGAAGCAGCTCCCTGTAGCACCCGACATGCCCACGGTCTGTGCTGACAGTTGTAGCACCCCAGTGCTACATGAAAGAGCCTCGCTGAATGTAGTGGTTTGCACTACGAGATTTCTCAAAGCCTCTTCTGGTCCTGCCTTTCTAGGATGCACGTATAATAAAACTGCAAAAACAGTTTGCACAGGCAGGAAAAAGGATGATCTTTGATTCTGAGCATTTACAAGCAGTCTCAAGGAATCTCTGACTTATCCCACTGTTATACACCTTCATTCTTATTCATAACTGTTTCCCTATAGTAACTTTATAGATTTCAAAAAGTTGTTGTTTTTCCTGTTTTCCATTTTATGATATAGTTTTCATTATAATGTAAAAACTAACTCACTGAAAACTATACAAAAGTTCTCTGTCACAATGCTGCCAGCATTAGCTGATTTGATGATGTTTCCTGTGATGCCATGCTCTGCGTCTGTCTTTCTGTCAGTCCATGCCTGACAGTTTTTGAACTAATTGGCCAATTTCAATGATAATTGAACTGTGAATAAACACAGGTGTGCACCTGTTCTTTTCCCTGTAGCCTGATTTTCATAGAAAGGAAAACTAAATCTGGGACCTAAATGATGCTCCAAAAGGCATCAGATCCTGACAGATCCTGACCAAGGCCTCAGAGCTTGCAGGAGTGCACCCCAGAAGTAAGCCCAATACAGCCAAAAGTAATTAAATTCCTATAATTTTCTTCAACATCAGTAGCTGGATAGTGGAAGGAGACTCTAATTCCGTAAGTACAGAAAAAGTAGGTATAACACAACAATGTGCACCATGCTTAGCATGAGCCGGTTGGCCAGCTGGCACATGGGCACTTGCTGGCCAGTCAGCTTGCACACATGCCTAACTGGATTAACCACAGCACACGCTGCCTCTTGCCCAAACAGATGTCATGCAAGGCACGGAGGAAAGAGGGCTCAGACTACTGCGCTGACAGTCTGAGACTCCAGAATAGTGGATAAAAAATGAACAGGAAACCAAGTTCCCTTAGTTCTCTTCTTTCTGAAGCAGCTTGCATATACATGATCATTGTTTCTATATGACATTATCTTTCTGTATGTGCTCTGTACGTACAGCTCTGTGCTTCTGTACGTGAGGAAATGATGGCCCCAGTTCTTCCATGACCATCGCTGGTTTTATATTGCATTGTCTTCAGAGGTATTACACTGACTTTTAACTTAAAAATGAGAAAGGACAATGAATTCAAAGACGTTGTTCCAATCCTTAGGTTCTTAGAATGGATGTGAGACAGTTTAGCAGGGAATACAGATCTACGAACCTCCAACACAGGCTATCTATAGGATTTCAAAGATGTTATGCTCAAACATGAGAAGGAAGAGGCAGTTTATATTCTCTGTTGCAAACGCTAGGGCAGCTCCTACAAATCACGCAGAATAAATAGCTGACCTGATCTGCCATGATCCCCAGATCAGTTCATCACTGTACTGGGGCACCCCCAAAATCATCATGAGAGCAATCTGTTGGGGACACTACTGGTGAAACCTCTAAACTGTGCACACTTTTAGCATCCTCTTCAAATAGTCTAGATACTCTTTCTACAGATGTACTTAGCCTGGAATACCCCAAATCAGCCAGCATATTTCCACAAGGCAGCATGTAAGAGTATAGTCTTCCGTAATCCCAGGCCTCCTTTCGTTCTCCCAAACTTGCTATCTTGTCCCTCCCCAAGCACTTTGTGGTACTGCCAGTGCAGCTTGCCCTCTCATTTAGCGGGCTGACCACATGCTAAACAAGAAAGCAATGTCTTGGCAGGACGGATTTTCTCCCACATTACAGAGGACTGGCACAACAGGCACTCACTGCCAAGGGTTACATTCACAGTCATGAACACAGCCAGACCATCTTAAATAGCCAGGCCCTTTGCCTCCCCGCCAAGACCCAGCATCAGGGCTGTCAGATGCACGTATCTGCCTCACAGTAACCCGTTTGCTCTGTGGTGAATAAATGCACAAGAGCAAGGGTCAAATACTACTTATAGTCGCAAAAAAATGGAACTGTAAAGATGTAAATGGCAAGAGATGATTGATTGGTTGATGACATATACAGACAGTGATCTGGTCATATCAGAAATCAAACGAGTGGGTGTATTTAAGATCTTAGTAATTACCGACATTCATACTGAAACACTTGTACTATGCATAAGAAATATTCAATTAAATAAAGGATGCTTGCAGGCTCAATCCATTTTAGTATCTGTTTAAAATGAATGTTAGAGGCTCACATTTCAGAAATAACACCTAGAAACAAAAAACAGCTTGTTTTCATCTTGCTTGCAATGAAAGCAGCACAATGTTCTATGATTTCTCATTCATAATCAAAAATTAAGACACTCAAAAACCTGTGTTAGGAGCTACCCTGCATATTCTTGTTGTTCTTTCCTCCCTCATACATCCTGAATGTCATCTTCCTGTTTATTAACCTGTTCTTGTGTCTTGTCCCTAATTACAAATTCAATTGCAGAAGGGCGAGGATTGTTCTTCCTGCCGCGCAGAACCCCTCACAAATGGCTCCAAATCTCATCAGGCCTTTGAGACATGGTAACGCTGTAACTGAAGCTCCTAAATAAATATTAATCATAGTCATTTTGTAAAAATGTTACGCAATATGATGATAATCAGGTACTGACTCTAACAGCATCATCTCGTCATAGTGCTTGTTCACACGGAAATTGCCAGGCTTTGCTGTTGCTGCAAACAAATGTGGCAATTTTAAAAATATTTTAATTTTCCCTGAGATACACAGTTAAATCTCAAAATCAGGTATTGTCTAAGGCTAGATCTGTTCCAGTAAACTAGGGCATGGGCCTGAGCACTGGTACACAATCACTAATAGCTGTTAAACTGTTAGCAAATTCCTGCCTCAGTTTTGGCTCAGGCCGGCTAGCATTCTCCCAGGCAGGGCTCAAGCACGGCTTGGGGATTAGTGGGGGCCAGGGAACACTTGCAAGAGGCAATTTTGATGCAGCACCTGCTTTTCAGATGTAGGAAAGTTTATCTGTATGAGATTACATGCATTGTACCATTTGGCTCCAGGGCTGGAGAATGCTCCTGACCCATTACTAGTATAGACGTAGCCTAAATGCATGTGTTATGGTTTCAGTTACTGCCTTGCCTCAATGATGTCTCCTAAGCAGAAGCTAAAGAGATACTAGATAGACATTAGAGAGCTTTTCACATAATATTTAGAAGCAGAATTTGCTTTTTTTCCTCTGTAGTTCACTAAGTTCTTTCCCCGTGATCCCAAAGGTTGCCAATTCTACAGTATCAGTTTATGTTTATCATGTAACAGGCTGGGATTTGTAATGGTAAACATCAAATTTACAGTCATCATTTCATTAAGTATAGTATATTGATTATATGTCAACTAAGGAGATTTAACAATATCATTTAAACAGAAAAAGCTCTTTTGCTTTTACTAGATCTCTATTCTCTTATTCTTCTTCAATCCTTTTTCTTTCTAGTTACTAGAACATACTTCAGCCACTGGGCTTCTGATGTGCATGTAGTAACTGAGTAAGAACTGCTATCTAAAGGAATAATAAGCCTTAAAGACCCATGAGAATATTAGCTTAACTACTTTTTCCTCAGCACTGTTTTCTTCAAGTGCCATGTTCAGATTAGAGAAATACTTTCTGCTTAGGTATGTTTTAATTAAACATTACTGCGAAGCACATAGTGCCTTCATAAATGTACTAGCTGGCTGTGATGGTGTAACCCCCTTTCATACGATAACTGTAATGTTACTGTGTTTTGAAACTTTGCTTTCCCCTGCCTTTCTTCCCTAACCTCCCTGCAAAACAGTGTGGATCCCTCACATGCGGTTTCCTCTCCATTAGGAGGCTAGTTTAGGCTTTTTAGTTTTGTCCGGAAAGGGCCAGTTTTACCAGAGAGGCTTTTGCTAGCCTAGGAGTTTCCATTATGAGTAGGATTTCATTTGGTGTAACATTTCTATACTAGTAAAAATTTTAGTATAGGTAATATAAAGGGGTGAAAAATGTCTTTGCTGGGATTGTTTATGTCACTCAGAGATGCAGCATGGGCTGCTCCAGCACGTATGCTTTTTGCCACTATAAACTGCATCTGCACTTAACAGTAAACATTGTCTAGTATCTAGCAAAGCCTAAGCCTAAAGGGATTTGGGGCTATAACTTGATATTCTAAGATTGAGCTAGAGATGGCTCAATGTTTTTTTATTTTGCTATCTAGAAGGATTTTCAATCAAGTTAAGACAACTCAGCTATAAAAGCTATAAAAATTTTACCCATTAAATTTTTTTTACTTTCGCCTATTTTAAATAAGGCTTCAGTTACTAGCGAAGACAGTATCTTGCCCTGACACAGCCTATGTCAACCTACTAAATTACACTTTGTGAATATGATATTAATTCTACAGTTTGGAGATATAAACAAAACACCGATAAACTTCTGTTGCATAGATGTTTCAGCCTTTCATCAAGAGAAGTTTTATAATCAAGCTAGCTGCGCTGTCTTGTCCATGATTAATACATACACTACCTCCAAGGGAAACACACCACTGCAAATACAATTCATGAAATAGTAACTGCGTGATTATAATTAAGATATAGGTTGTTGCATTGAGCACATTAAGCTAAGGTAAGGAGCCTATCCTTCCAAATATTTAATAAAATTATATGCCCCCAAAACCCCTTCAAATAAAAAAGGTTTCCATTTCAGCTATTAAATATACTGTGAGAAAATAAAATGCACTGACCCAAGAATAACCCCGGTTTGCTACTCCTCAGTATCTGTGCTTCTCTGTAGTACAAAGAAGCTCCCAAATCTTTTTCATTTCCATATATAGTGGACAATATATAGGGCCAGTCTGAGCAGTAAAAATACAAGGAATACATGCCACTGGAGAAAATAAAGTTATTAAAACTCCCTTTCTTAGGGCTACATGTCAAGCAAAACTCTTACTTCATGCACAGATGGCTGGTACCTTCCCATCTGTTCGTTACTTCTGGCCTCCAACTTCTGCAGGCTCTGAACATCGGTCCTCTGAGCACGTTAGCACATCTGTGGCATGTTAAGGGTCAGACAGATCTCTGTTCTGGGTTTACGCAAGTGTTAGAGCACACACGGCCCAGTGGGGCTTATCCCAGGTTTAAATGCATTTGTGTGCACAAGACATAGAAAGATCAAAACCTACCGAAGCAGCAGGACTGGACTGACATCCTCATTAGCTCATGTGAATACTGAAACAGGAAACTGGCTTAAAATTCTCATTCTGTCAAAGAACACCTCTGAACTAGCATTTTTTTCTTGTTTTGCAGACTGACATTGCAGAGTAGGTAGTAGGTGCTAGCAACACCAAAAATGAAATATTTCAACAACCAGATAATTCTTCACCAGTTGTTATACCATACAAGAGATACTTCCCTATCAAATTAAAAACAGCATACTACACAAATGTCAGCTGCCTTTACTATGGTCTCCAAGCACTGGCATCTGTATTTGTAGTATAGACAAAAGGTATTTACTAAAGAAGAGACTCCTGAGCTGTAGCTTTCATAGCTCTGATGACATACAAACCACATCCACAGGACACAGAGGCAGCTCTGCCCACAGGGAGGCCCTCACCTGGCCTGCAGGATGATCAGCCCAAATTAGCTGTTGTTGGCAGTTACTGCCAGGGTGAAGGCACTTGCTCAGCGGCTCACACAAATTTCTACAGATAGGCACTAATTGCTGCTAATTGTTAATGGGCACCGATCAGAGCTATGGAGAGCAGCTGTATCATCTAACTCATTTAGTAGGCCCTAGATGCTATAAAATAAATAACAGTAGAAATAGTTTCAATCAAAATAGACTTGCGTTTAACAAAGCAGGAGTAAAAGTCACAGGTACCAGAAGGCCAGCTTGGTTTTAGACACGCTAACAGGAAAGGAAATGTCCAAGGTGAGAAGAGTCAGAAGCAAGGAACAAGCTGGGATTTTCCACTGGTACGGGTCAGCAAATCTGCTTGACCATAAACAGCCGAGACATACTTGTTTTCCCTGTACTGAACAAGACAACTCGGTGCTATTACCCTTCCTTTACCTTATACAGAGCAGGAGAATGATAGACTAACGATAAGAGAAGTGCACCTGCACCGAACTCATGCTCCTCGCCTTGCAAGACCTCTAGAGCTCAGCATCTGAACCTGGGTAAGACTCCTTCCCTGACAAGGTGGCCATCTGTTACTGAACTTTGAGGTAAAACATATATAAATGTGTTCTCTCTTACAAATTTTCCAGATAGTCTTGGACTTCATACTGCTGCTGTGTATTTATTCTTTGGGATCATAGCTCCATAGCATTGTCCTTTGCCTTCCGCTGTGTTGTACGTTTAAGCATGTAAGGAAAGATTTTAAAATGTATGTATTTCTCCGAGAACCTAATTTCTCTGGATCGGGTTCCTCAAAAACCCCTCGCTTCGCGGCTGGTGTGTGGGGATCAGCTGGAGCCACGCGTGAACTCCTCCGAAGAGCAGAGGGTGAGGCAAGGGCCCTCGGCCAGCGCGCGGACAAACCGAGCGTGAGTTTGAGGCCCCTGGCGCTGAGGGAGCCGAGAGGGGCACCCAGAGGATTGGGGTCGGGGCTGAGCCGCGGGAGGGACGAGGCGCAGGAGGCGCCCGCCTGCGGGCTCCCCTCAGGCGCCGCGCGCCCCTCAGCGTGCCAACCGCCGCTCCTCCTTGCCGGGAGGAGGCGCCCGGGAGACGGGGCTGCCGCGCCGGGGGCTGGCGGGAGCCCGGTACTCCCAAAGGGGGCCCCGGGCCCCCCGAGCCCGCCAGCTCCCTCCGCACCGCGGCGAGCC
>NW_020448986.1:80803-116238 GCF_003343035.1 Apteryx rowi
CGCAAAGTTGAGGTGGCGGCGGAGCTGCGAGGGCCGCGGGGCCCGGCCGCCGCCTGCCGAGGGCGCGGCGCTGCGGGCGGCCGTTTAAAAAGTTGGGATTCGGAGCCCCTTTCACACCGATTTATATATTTAAAAAAAAAAAAAAAAAGGCCCGGAAGAGAAAGTCATACTCTTTTCTTCTTCTTCTTCCCCCCCAGTGGCAATGCTTTCTTTTCCCTTAAATTGACAGTAAAATATGCTGCAGTATCCCTCGGAAAGAAACATTATATAATCTCCTAAAAAATATATATATATGCTTCACGATATTGCCGGCTTAGAGAAGGTTTTCCTCCTGCAGACGAGACACAGACGGATGCGGAGGGCGGGCGGTTGTGTAGCGCGGTGTTCCGCAAGTGCGGAGCGGAAGGTGTTCACGAAGTAATTTCAGGTAATTAGAGCAGTCAAATAATCGGAATGATGGCTAATTACCTGCAGTAAGGATGTAGGGGGCATGTTTGTTGAATGCCCTGCCTGCATGCGGCTAAGCTCGTATTCAGGTTCAGCAGAAATTATTTTTTTCTTGTGATGAGTATTTCTTAACCTTTATTTGCTAGCTGGCAGTTACGAAGCAAGCCTTCAGTTTACCTTTTTTGAGTGGCTGATACACACAGTGTTGGCAGGGAAGTGTGACTTGTGCGTATGTATTTCAATTGATTTTTTCAAGCTATACTGACTAAAGTGACAGCAAAATTAAAAATAGTGATAAGAAAATAAATTAGTGTTTATAACTTTTCTGTTTTCTGACAAAAAGCTCTTAAGTGGTCTTTTTTTTTCTAATTCATAGTAAATAATTTATCATTTAACAGAGTAAGTAGACCTGCTTTATTGAATAGGTAAAACTTGGAGAGGAAAAAAATGAAAATCTTATTTCACAGATGAAATAAGATTTTATCTTATTAATGCAAGAATTATTGCAACAGTTGCCTCAGAAATATCTGAGATGATCTGAAATTGAGATATGTAATATAAAACAGATAATGATAACTTTGCATACCAGAAGACTGGAAAGCCTAGTATGATTTATTTGCTATGATAGCAAGGACAAGTGGGAGAGAGGGTTCAGGAGAGGAGGAGGGTAAGGGATGAAAGTCAAACTGCTCAAACATAAATAACAGCTAATTGAGCTTCAGCTTGGCCTAAATCAAAAGAGGTCTGCAGCCTTTTTGAAAGGAAGCAATCCATTATTATTACTGTCTTTATTTGTATAAACTAACTAGATTTGAGGAACTGCCTCAGCAGAAATCCTTCTGATAAAAATTCATTCAGCCCTGATAAGTCTGAGACTGAACCAGAGCTGCTATTTCTCAAATCAGAAATTAACTTTAAAATTCTTTGCTATACTGCAACTGGGCAAGCAGTTGTTTTGTCTGGAATTAGGAAGATGCTAATACTGCCTTAATATTAAGTGCCTCTATATATAACACCTGCCATGACATTTCTTTTTTGGTCACGTTTATAAATCCATTCCTGATCTCGCTTTAATTTTTTTCAGTCAATTGCTGTAAGTATGTAGCTTGTAGGCTGCTAGCACTGTAATTGGGGCCGTACTTCTAATGTGCTCAGAGCAGGGGCCGTGGTAAATCACTTGGCCATCTTGTCTCTAAGTGCATCTAGAGGCTGCGGGTAAAAAGGATTTTTCTTCGAAGCATATGTTGTACTTGGATTGAATTTTTTTAGAAAATCTAGGAAAGAAGTGTCAACGTTATTTACCATTTGTGTGTGATATTAGTTATGTGGCAGCTGTATAAAGTAGGGATGATTTGGGTTTGAATAGCATACAGCTAAAGCCAAACAGATAAACCTGACAAAGCTGTTCAGCAAAGAGACTCGGATAAAACACTTTGCTGCTGTTGTGTCCCTGTTGTGAAAAATAAGGTTTGATAAGGTGTTGTGTGAGGAAAAGTCAAGCAGTAAGGAATAACAGAGTGTGGGTGTATATCAAGAGATTTTTGTTATGTAAGACCTGTTTGCACAGTTGGAGCTGATGGTACTATCTGTGGGTAAGGTTTATTAGAAGATTTCATTTTTTTTGTTGCTTATAATGTTTGGAAATAATTTCAGTTTAGGCTGAAATTTTGCATGCTGTGTACTGTTTTTTGAGGGAAGGTTTCAGTGAGGTTCAGCTGTTTCTGATAATAAGACTGAGGCAACAGCAAGTTGTTTGTGTTTTTTATTTAGGTTTGCTCAAATGAAACACTTTGTCTTCTGAAAACACCTACATATTTGGAACAATGCCTTGAAAATTAGTAGATGGCTAACATTTGTGTTGGAAATGTGCCTTGACTCCTCCATCAGGGAAAAAAAATCAGCTTTAAAATTACTGCTTTTGTTGTTGACTAATAACCACAGCACTTTATATTTCACTTAGAATATATGACAAGACGTAATTTAAAATTGTGGGGACAGAGGCTGGGTGTATATAGGAAAAAGGGTTGTTGGGAAAAATGTTAATGTGTTGTGATGTTTTCAGTTTCCCTCGGTGTTTGTGTTTTGCTTTGTCTGGTATTCTACCACTTGTAATTTCTTTCAACTGCTGTGTTCTTGTTACAGCACTCTTTCAGCTCTATCTCCTATGCTTTCTGGCTTTACAGTGTTAAGGTCTGAGAATTTTAAACTTGAGTATTTGGAAAGATTGAGCTTCTTCTAGATTAACTTCTGTGAAACATAGTCTTTGAACAGTTACATTCAGCAAAATATAACATAAGGAAATTAAAAAATTTCCTTTCTTAAAGAAATAAGTTTAACTGATCGGGAAATAATTATTTGGATTTCAGTATGATTGAAGTTAAATGTTATAAATAGTTCTATAAAGACTGTAAATATATAAGGAGTGTGTGTGTACATATGCAGAGAGAGGGAGTGTGTTGTTTCTACAAGCAGAAGTAGAGCATATATTGAAATGTAAGTGTGAAGTAGATAGAGAATTTAGGGAAATATTTTGATATTGCTGGGAAATGACATTGGATCCTGTGTGCCTGGACTTTGAACTCGAGAGGGAATGAACTAGACTGGCATTTAAATATGTATATAAACAAAAATCTCATGATTATGTATAGTAATTAAAAAATAAAAGCTAGTTTAGTGCTTGGGAGTTGCTGCACTTCCTGCATCACTGAGGTTTTATAGGGTTTAAAAAGATTATTCTCAGTGTGTCTCTAGAGAAGGTTTGCATAGGAGTTTGTTCCTTTCTGGCATGGAGAAAAAAGGAAAAAGAAAATTAAAAGGCTTAGTAGTATGAGCTGGAGATAGCAATTGCAGAGTTGCAGACATAAAAATGGCAGAGTTACATATAAATGGACTGCTTCAGATCCTGCTTTGCTATTTGGGACCTATGGATAAAGGTTTTAACATGATTTCTGTGTACTTTTATTAAAGCAGTTCTTATCTTTCCTCTATGAGCACATGCTAAAAAAAAAAAAATCTAATTTCTACCATAGAATGCTCAAGTAGAGCCTTTGTCTCATATGTAAAGTTATTTATAAGTATTATGTCATATTTAAGATATGTAAGATAGGAGACCTTTAATACCGTCAGGACAGAATGTAAGCTTATAATATTTTAAAACCTCCTTTTATTTAAGAAAACCCATGCTAGGAGGTCCAACATCACATAATAACTTGAAATACTAAAAATAAAATGCATAGTTTGTTAACGCAGAGAGGTGGTTAAAGTGTGTTTATAAATGCAGAACTTCATAGTTTGTTTGTTCTAACAGTAAGGCCTGTCCTGGAAAGGTTGGCACCTGTGATTAGCTGCAGACACATCAGTAGACCAGCTGAAATTAATAAACTGTTCCTCTGTGTAAATACTTACAGGAGAAGAGTTGGTACCAGAAACCTAAAGCTGGGGTCCAGATCCTGTCATGGAACAGGTTGCATGTTTGCTCTTTTAGAGACTTTTCCTGGAGCTCTTTACAAGGATGAAGGGCTGTCTGGGGAGATTACCATTGCTGCTGCAGTCCACGGGTTATCTGTGCTCAGCTGTGGGCATGCGCTGTCTTCTGTTATTTCTGTGTTCATTTTAAAAATTGCTTGCATTTTTTTGATTCATCATCCAGTTACCGTCTTGCATATTGTAACACAGCTGTAATGCACAAACCTTGCCTCTGCATGTTGTCAGCCTGAGTAGCAGTGCAGGTAAGAACTCTTTCATTCTAGCGCCTGTTTCCCACATTCTTTCATATACCTTGGTAGCGATACAAAGTTGGTTGTTTAGGGAGAGTGCAGTAAAATGCTTTCCGTTTTGGAGTAGGGAAGACTGACTCGTGCTTTCCTTCTACGACTGCTTCAGGAATAGCACAGAAATGCTGCTACTTAAACTCCATTGTAATGATAGTCTAGGCCACTCTTTTTAAATATGATGACCATATATTTGGGGATACTTTGATTCAAGACTGCAGTAAAAGAGTAGAGGAGGAGATAACTTGTTTTAGTAGGCATGTATAGGTAAAGAAACTGGCTACTGGGTCTGTTGTCTGTGCTAAATATGCATGGTCCATATAGATGACTAGTAGCATAACTGGGCTATATAGAGTATGTATATACCAGGTAACTTGTGTAATATTTAATGAGTCCCAAGTAGGTCTGGGGAGTATAAGTGCCTGTATTGGACAGGGACAGTTAGCTGGCACTGGTGCCTGGAAACAAAGAATAATTCTGTGTTGTCCCGCTTCCAGGAAGAGGCATCTTAATTCAGTTCACACAACACCTGCAGCTGCTCAGATTTAAGCCAGGACTGAGAAACAGCTGACTCCAGGTACTACTGATGGACGTGATTCTAAAGACTATTTACATTTGTGTCCAAAGGCGTTTAAGAGTGTAGCTGATATGCACTCATAATCATTATGAATAACTTTCTATTGGTTTAGCTCCCTTAGTGAATGGCAGGAAAGTAGAGGTAGGAATGCATAGTAGCAGGAGTGGGCTTCCTTTTGGGGTGCTAGCTAGCTATCAAATTTGCTTGGTTATAATATGAAACTTCACTTCTGGGGATGGGGAAGAGGCAGCCAGAGAGTTTAAGCAGCACCACTACTGAATGTGAAACTTTGGACAGGGAATAGAAAATGAAATGTTTTAGGGGCAAGGGAAGCCTTTGAATCTGACTCTGTGGCAGATGTAACTGAGCTACACTGAAAGAATTCTAGATGGGGGGCGAATCTCATAAATTATGCTGCACTGGCATAGGCAGCTTTTGTTTATAACAGTGTTGTCCTGCTCTCGCACTTCCCTGTCTGTCCAGTTTGTTGGTATTGACCATTGCATGTCTGCACGGCGATCCAGGTGAAACGTTAGCACTTCTTTAGGGGATGGGAAGGTAAGAAGTGACTCTCTAGATCAATTAGATCAATTTTGTGATCGGATTTGCCATGTGGACATAAATGTTTGTTCTGGCAAGCCTAGGGGTGTGGTGAGTGCAGATGAGAATGGCTGATGGTGGCCACTGCTTAAGAAAGACAGCTGCTGTGAGGTGTCTAGCCATGGTCTTCTGTTGTTAGGTATACTCCTATATTTCCTTTATTTGTAACTAAAATCTCAGTCTCTATTATGTCTAAATAAAACTTTGCTTTGTTTTACCATTGATTCTCAAAACTAGATAGAATTTGGATGAATCCTTTGCTGTGTTTAAGGGATCGTCTATAGGGAGAGCTACTTCAGTTTCTGATATCAGCTCAGTTACTCATCTTTAATTCTGTTAGCACACCAAATTACTGTAAAGTCAGGATACGTACTGGTCTGTAAGAACAGAGAAGAACATGCTGGCAAGCTATAGCTGTGCTATAAAATGGGTGCACCCAAGAATGGAAGACGGCTATACTAGCATGGAGTTTGGGGGATTGTGGATGTCTTGAAAATACTCTTATCAGAATAGGACATCACGCAAAATCCCTAGCTGGTTGTTAAAACAGTTTGAACAAAACTTTCTGTAGTGCTTGTTCTAGAATGATCTTTTAAACGGAAAACTCAAATAATAGAAGTATTTATAGATAAGTTAGTTCCAAGCTTGAGAAATCTTTGTGTGAAATATTAAGTGTGTCTGGAAAATCTGCTGTTGTAACTGGTTTGAACAGCCTGAAGTACTTCACAATAAAAGTTAAATGCATTAGAATTTTCCAGTTTCAAACTGTTCATTAATTAATACAGACAATTTCAGACCTGAAGGAAAAATAAAAGCACAGCCAAGATTTAGCTGGCCATGATTTGTTAGTTAAGCATGTGAGAGGCTTTTTTGGAAAAAAAAAAAGACTTGTTAGCCCCCTAATATTTGCAAATATCTTACTTTTTAGCTAAAGTTCTTTTTTTAGTTTCAAGCCAAAGTGCACTTCTTGCAGTCATTAAAAATATATAGAGAAAGAAAACTTCTGAGTTATGTACAGCAGCACACAGCTTGCAGAAAGCTCGGATACTTGCTTCAATAAGGCTATGGTGCTATGATAAAGCACAAACCGATGTAGTTCACTAGGTCTTGTGTGCCATCCCTTTTAGCTCATGTGTAGCGCAGCCCAGTTCTGAATGTGCTCTGTGTCCAGAGACTGCAATTAGAAATGAAACTTGTTGCTTCCAAAGTAGAGAACAAAAAAGGCTGTTTTGAAAGCTCTGGGATGTTTGCAAGGTAACTTTGATGCTCCATGGCTGTCGCTGGGTTCCATTAAACCAGGTTTTCATTATAATTCTTTTTTAAACTTTTAGTTTATGAATTTGTTAAGTGAACAATATGTTTCTGTGTAGAAAAGGATAAACTTGTTCTGGCAAACTTTGCAGGTAGTGGCATGTCTGCGCATGGTTAGATGCTTAGTAGGGAGAGTTATATCTGTTTCAGGTATGGAGTAGTAGATGTTAGAGGGCACTGGGAGAAAATGCGAAGACTAATCCAATAGTTTTTGTGTTGTTGCATGTATCCTAAATAAAGTTAAAATAGCTTGGCACTTGAAGCTCCGCAGTGTTTAAAATGAGCGTTTTTAAAGGAAAAAAAAAATTCCTGTAATTTTTAATTTATATATTCTGTTTTCAAGCTTCTTTTGAAACAGACATGAAAAAGTATTAAAATGTTTAACTAACCTTTTAATGGTTTTCCTAAATAAAAGACTTGAAGCCAAAATATTTTTTCTTATATCTGAGATTTCAGTCATATAAGCAATGCTAAAATAAATGAATGAGTGAGCCAAAACCTACTGCCTCAAAGGCTATACCTATTTTCCAGGTATAAACCTATTTGCCGTGCCAAAAGACGTGAGTTTCCAGTGACCGACCTACGGTTTCTGTTTTGCTTTGTGAATTAGTAGGGGCACCTTGATGTTTGGTGCTGGCAAACCAGTTATGTGAGCTCTGCATCTTGATTCCTGTTCAGCTTCGTCCCATTCATCAAGTAGTGGTGTTCTTCCCTTCTGCCTCCAGCGCTTTCTGGCATGGTGGATGTGGCATGGCCACACAAAGTCTCATTCAGCAGTTCTTGTGCGTTGGTGCTTTTCCTTCTCTGACTGAAGTTGGGTGAAGCCTCTCTGAGCACGGCGGTGCTGCAGAGGTGTGGTGCTTTCTGCCCAAGCCCCCCGTACGAGTGATGGCAATCCCCTTGTTCTGTCTCATGAGTAAGCCGCCTTATTCTGAAGGACGTTTGCCATTTCGTTGAGTTAAGAAGCAGTGTAATGCTCGTAAATAGAATAGTAGTCTTCCTCCGTTGGTTTAAAACTGCAGAAAACAGCAGATTTCTTTATTACAATAACAAATATCCACTGAGAGCACAACCCCTCTTCCTTATCCTCCCTCCCTCAAGTGAACAATGTCCTAGTCCAGTCTGACTTTAGTGTCTCTGTCACTCACAACTTGGCTGGCACCCCAGTGCTTAAATTTATTTTTCAAGTGCCAAACTATTATTTTTCTTTGGGAAGAACTCAAGAAAACTGGGTGAATTATCAACTCATTCCTGACTGGGTGTTTTATGCTATTTAAAATATAGCTGCCAAATCTCCTTGTATGTAAAGGCTTTCTGGTGCAAAAGGATAATAATCTTTTAGATTAATAACTGGTTCAGTTTCATATTAAGCTAATAATTGAAACATGCTGGCTTCCTAGAAATGATTGTCTGCCGTTTTTTCAAAAGGAAGATTAGCTTGCTTGTGCTGTATTCCATAAATGCTCTTGGATATATTTTATCAGCTTAAACGAAACAGAAGTGAAGAGGCAAGATGGATACTTTAAAGAAAAGTACAGGTCCCCAGGAATACTTCATCAGTTAATTGCTTGTAAATGTATCCCTTTCGTACGCACGTAAAAGAGTTTGAAGTATTCTGTGAGCACTGAGGTCTTTTCCCCCTTCCATGGCTTATGGAGTACTGATGAAAGTTATGTATGTGCATCATGTGGAAAATATGTTGGCAGACAGCTACCTGCAGTGCCTTAAATGCCTTGGCATTGTCTCGGTTCAGTCAGCATCGCTGATCCCTGCTTTCCCCAGAGGTTTATACTTTCAGAGGAAGATCAAAGGTTTATATAAAAAATTTAAGCAAAAGCAAAATTCACTTATTTTAGAGATGCATGAATAGATAAATGGAAGCTTAAAAATAAAACCTTAGGCACTTTTGTCTCTAATATAAAGTGCCTTGTAGGACCAATAATTACAGAGATTTATATATTTAAAGATCAGACATCTGAGATGTTAACAGATTTCCTGGAATTAAGCAGCTATCTGATTAAACTTTGGTAATTTGTTTTCATGATGCTTTCTAGAAGAGTAGGTGTTTTATGCTGTGTCTGCATGCTTTGCTAAATTAATAAGCTGACTTGGCATTGAAAATGCTCTTTGAGGAACGCCCATAAAACTTTTGAGTTAAAATAACAGAATATTTATTACTTTTTTTTTTTTTTTGGTATTCCATCTGCCTTTTTGTGCTCATTCTTTTTGTTTCCATTTATGTCGCTTTAAAATAGCATGGAGCGAGTTGGGTGGCCATTCCATTGAAGGCTGATTACTTTAAATATAGAATAGAGGAGAAAGCCTAGGAGTATCAAGAATTACAATTAAAATTACAATGGAATTATGGTATCTTATTGTGAAATAGAAGGTGCATAAATGGATTGGTCTCTGTAACCTACAGCAAAACTATAATACAAAGAAATTACATTTAATTATTACTGTAACTGAGAGTATTCCTGCTCAAAAAACAGTGTCAGCAATGTCTGCTGAATGTTGATTGATGCTCCTTTACCAGAAGTTGTTTTTGATGCATTAATATTTTCTCTGCCATATGGTAGAATAATGGTTATTTTGATTAGCTGTGCAGAGGTTTTGAACAATAGTCATGTATTCACAATTAACATCATAATCTTGTTGCTCAGTAATCAGTTGTTGCTTAAGTAGCAGGAAAGGGCTCTGCATTTGAAGTTAAAGCATCACTGGTAAATGCCTTTTTTTGTTCAATTTGATAACACTTTATCTGTGTGTAAAAAGCTGAAATGTTGCACTATTTTATTTTTTTTGCTGTAACTGTGAAGTTATGAGGGATACAGTGAGTTCTGCCTCATCAGCTACTTAGAAAAATATCTCATTTAAAAATAATAATTTCTAAGGAAACTACTGAAGGTTATATGTAATTCTGTTCTCTGAAAATGTTCTTTGAGTGGACTGACTCTGGTACAGAAGCCTGGTGCTTCTTGTATGGGTACATCAGTTAAAGGGTGAGTGTCTAAGTTAGTGAAAAGGTAGGTGGTCTAAAACATGCGGTGGAGAGTTTTCCACAGCACTAACTTCACAATTTATAATTAAAAGCTCTTCCTGTATCAAAACAATATATCCTGCTGTCTGTTTGTTACTGGTCATCATCTACTTTTTAGTCAGGTGGAGTTCCTCAGTACCAAGAAGTTGAGCACTTTTTAAAATACCAACCCCTTCTACTCCCCCTTTTTTGTTGTTGTTAAATGCTGGCAGAACATTGAAATGTTGAAAGTAAATATAGAAGCTGAAGCATTTAGCTTTGACTGAATTGCTTCAGCAACTTGTTAAGTAAAATGCAGATCTTTGTTTTCTCCACCTTGGATATAGTGAGATCTGTAGGACTCATTCCTAAGCTCTACAAAGTATGTGTGCTCTATGGAGTAAGAGACTGACTACTGAGGTCTAAGTTTTCTGAGAAATGTCCCTAAATTGTGACTTTAGAGAAATCAGCTTTTCTCAGTTTCTCCACTTTTTTGCATTTTGCAATGGAATTAAGAACAGATGCTGCAGCCATCATTTATTTGAGACATCCCAAACTTCTGTGGCATTTCGCTAGCCAGTTCAGTTAAATTTGTATTAAACTTACCTTTAAACAGTTAACTCTGCTGTTATTACAGTAAGCTTATCTCTCCTATTTTGTCCAAAACAAAAGCAGACCAAATGTCTTTTGTGGTCTGAGTTTTCTGCATGTATGTGCATGTGTTGATGCATCTTGTAGGCAGAAGTAATATGTTAATGCTACATGAGACTGCTGCCTTTATTACAGAACAAAGTCACTACATAGGCAAATCCTAAAGTACTGTATAGTTCCAGTGTCTCTTGGACAGGTTTGCAGGATCATGTTACGTCAGGCACTGAATGTCATAAGCTTCAGGAGGGACTTAGTATTCTTCCAAAACGTAAATTAGGGATCCCTTCCCCCTCAGTCTTATAGTTGGTAGATAATAGTGTTAGCATCTGAAGCTGTGCATACCAGGGAGGAAAATTTTGCCTGGACTACAAAGAGATCTCATGTCTACTTGCCAAGGCATGTTTTTTGAAGTCTTTTGTGTAACAGCAACTGTTTTAAAAGTGTATTTGTTGAGAAAAATACATTAGATCATAAAATAAGAAGGGCGGGCTTGTTTCTAGTGTGTGTGAGAATGTTCAGGTTTATGAATGTTGATCTTAATCCAAGAAAAGATTGATTAATTGAACATGTATTTTTAGTTCTTCTCAAAAAGATATGGATAAGAAAGCAGATGAAGAGCAGCCTTTGCCTGCGTGCAACCAGTACCCCAAAGAAGCAGTGAGGAAACGTCAGAATTCGGGTCGCTGTTCCAGGGGCAGCGATTCTTCCAGGACCTCCAGGAAGAGCTTCAGGCTGGACTACAGATTAGAAGAAGATGTAACTAAATCAAAGAGGGGCAAAGATGGGAGATTTGTCAACCCGTGGCCAACATGGAAACCGCCAACCTTGCCAAATATTTTGAAATGGTCCCTCATGGAAAAAAATAACAGCAATGTGCCAGGCTCAAAACAGGTAAATACTTGCATGTTTTCTGTTCCTGATACTGATTGCTTTTGCCCTCTGCCCTTTTCAGTAAAACAGGAGAATTTCTAAGCAAAAATTGTTAGGCTCTCATCAGTTTTTTTTTTTTTTCTCTGATTTTAGTACTGTATTACCTTCTTTTAAAAATGTGAGTTAATCCTTTCTGACTCTTTAAATTTTTTTCCTTCCTGTTAATTCCACCTTTGATTTATCCAGCTCAGTTTATATTTATGAAAACTACAAAAATGGCCTCCTAGTTCAACCATAAATTTCAGTCATGCTGTTTCTTTTTTTAATAGGTGTTATCCTGTGAATCATACTGTGGACCACTGTTCATATTGAAAATAATAGCTGTGTCATACCTCACTTAAAATTTTGGGCGTTTTTTTCCAGACTATCTACTATATATTTTATATATATTTTTTTGTAAAAACTGTACCAAATAATTACTGTCATTTACTTATGGAAGTGTTTTCCCCCACCTTCCTCCAGTGCAAATCTGTTTCTTTGTTTCAGTACATCAAGACACAAAAAAATTGCATATGTTAAAGCTAACCTGAGCAAGGATTTGTACTGAAATGTTAAAGATACAGTGTCAGCTTACTGAGAAATACCATTACTTGTTCTTTATTTGTATTGCTTCTGTCAGATATTGTATACAAAGATGGTCTTAAAAAGAAAGGGGGAGGGGGAGTGATCTCTGAGAGAAACTTTGTTTCTGTGAACAGGAATGGGTACTGGAAAACCACCCTTTATCTTTGTGTCCCCAACAGTGTTACCACTGTTAGGGCTACAGTTTTGACAGCTAAGATTACTTCTCAGTGTATTTTCTCATGCATTGACTGAACTACAGAAATACTGTGCTAAGGAGTGAACAACTCGAGAAATCATTTTTGAACCAGTAGGCATTAATAAGGTTTTTAAGCATCCAAGAAGCAAGCACAGTTGTAAATCTCATAATATTTAGCAAAGAGTGTATGCTTTTCATTTTTATGTGAATTACCTGTGAAGGAAGCTATTTGATCATCCCTACTGACAAGAAAGCGGTGTTACTTATTAACACATGATGGTCAGAGTTTTTTGGATTTCTTTAAGTATTTGTGGCAGAGAATATATTTAGGGAAGAAGTAATCTTAGCTGTAATTGTTCTATAATAATTTGACTTCAGAATGAGGCACAAGAAAGCTATTTCAGTCTTGGGCTTCCTTCCAACAATTTACCGTGTTTTTAAATTTGATGCTCTGCTTCTAGACATTGTTTGTACCTTGTAGTAATAACCGCAGCTGTGTCTCACCTAAGTGGGTACAAGCTCTCTAGCTCTGCAAGCTCTTCCTCTTCGATGTGCTGCATTATCGCGCTTTGTGCACATTTATGCAAAATTCACCCCCTGGCTTGTTCCAGCTGCCTTTGACAGCTGCCCAATTCTGTATATGTACAGGAGATATAGTAAGTGCTAATGATATCTTGTCAGCAGCAGTCAGGAAAGCTGGTTAGAAACTGAAAGGCAGTGCTCTGCTGTGCTACGGGCTGCAGCGTGTACAGCTCCCCAATGGCAGTGGAGAACTGCAGCGCTCCCCTTTAATTTACAGGATCTCTATTGCTGCAATAAAGGATGATTACAAAGAAATCTACTCTGTACCAGCTGTAAAGTTGTCTGATCCAGTTAGGATTCATTTTGGACTAATTTGTTGCTTTGCATCTGAAATTTTTGAAATAAGTACTTGCAATTATTTAGTAGCTTTGAGAAGTAAATCAGAAATAGAAAAACCTTGATAGGGATCTGTGAAATGCACTTCTTGGGGACTTGGCCATTTCGATGCTTCTACCTATGTCTCCTCCACATCTAGGTCAACCTCTAAAGTGCTTCTGAGCTTGTTTAAGGTTAAAACTGAGAGCACCGTGCTTTGTTGGCACGGCTAGCTCTAGCAAACCTAGAACAGCCTGCTGCTTCTGTTTCCACTTCGAGTGCCAGTGATACCTGCGTACACTGGAGAGGTTTGTTTTATCTGTACAAAGTACTTTGCATATGTAAAATATATATATATATTATCCAGGATACATACTTTGCTGTTTAAAAGCAATGTGCATTGTAATCATGCCTTCACAACAAGCCTCTGTTATTATCCAGGATGCATAGACTTTCTGTACTTTCATTACAGGCTATATTAATGACTTTTTTTTGGTGCCGTGGAAGTGTCTTTAATTATTAGGTGTTGAATCAACAGTTTAGACTGTTCTAATTTCTGAAAAATCCAGTGGTATTCCAGTATGTACTAAGCACCAAAAATCAATTAGCTGATCTTACCAAAGCTAGTCATGCGTTCCTTCTTGCTTTGCATTAGGAAAGAAAGAGCGTGGAGGGGGAGAGGGCAGCAGAGCAGAAAGAACTTTCATATTATTTCTGTGATAAGACATTTTCTTCTGTGGGTAGCCAATTTGGCAATAATGTCATATTTCAAAGTTCTGTTGTAACTCTTATAGTATCAATATTTGTTTCTGGTCAGCCTGGCAAAGAACAAAATGTACTAAGGCAGGATAAAGGTTCTGTAAGATTATATATTTCGTCTATTATGTTGTTCTATCCTGCTGTCCAAGTTTTAACAATTTCCTATGAAGTATACTGCCAATAAAACTTGTGCCTTAGTTTGAGATCTTACGATCGGAGTAATGAGTTCTTAATGCTTCAAAAGGTAGGCCCCAGTCCAGATTTTGAACCAAGAAGTAAGTTTTCAATCATCAAGAAACAGTATTTTTTTTTGACTTCCTGTTCTTTGGAGTAGAACCTGAAAATGCACCTCTCCTTTTCCTATGACTAATTCTAAGGATGGGATCCACGTAGGTCAACGTTTCTCAAACTTAATGAATAAATAAATGTAATCTCCTGTTTGACTCAACTGTCATGTGGCGATTCATTTCACTGCTTCTCTCCTTTTCCAGTTGCAACTTAAAGTTGGCCCTGAGGAGACACGTTGAGCCTTGCGAGTTGCAGCTTGGTTTTTTTCAGGATGGGGGAGTGAGGCGTGACTATACATAAGCAGTTCCTTGCTTATTGTAAGCAAACTTTCAACAGCTACTAGTACTGGCCAGAAAACTGCTTGGTATAAATACTGTGGCCACTGAGTAGAATGACTTTTCTTTCATCCACCTGATGGGGGAATGGAGCAGTTGCCTTATTATTTGAAAGGGCAGAATTTAATTTTTCCTAACAGTTTATGTTATTTTGGGGTTTGGAGTCATGACACGTTTCTGAGAACATAGTGAACTAGTCTGACCTCCAGTACAATAATACTGGAGTATTTTGGTCACCTGCCTTCTTATTGAGCCCAGTAATTTGTTGGTTTCTAGCATACTTTTGAAAAACTAAAAAAACCACATGCATTAAGAACTGATTTTTTTTTTTGTTTCAAGTATCTGTCTGTGTGATTTATTCTGATGGCTCAATAAAATACTTGATTTCTGATTTTAGTCCACTGAAGAGTCACTTATTTGAATTGATGCCTCTGTATCACAAACCTGTAAATCTGGTACAGAGTCAATGCTTGCAAAGTTACAGCTCCCTGTGCTGTGGGTTTGCCTGGAGCTCTTGTTCAGAGAATTTTGTTTAAACAGGGCAGGGTGCCAGTTGCTCCGGCTGTGCTACCCTTCATTTTATCTTTCTTCCTGTCTGTGTGTCCTTTGCAAATGCTTTTGGTAGTGATTAATTTTACCTTTAGATCAAGTACTAGAAAAATGTAATAATGTTGGTCCTAGTGGCATCCCTGTAAAACCTTTTGTAGTGCATATATTTGAGTCCCAGTTAAGAACTCATTGTTCACATCCATCATTTAGCCAGTTCCTAATCCATTTAGTATTGCTTATTAATATTGCATGGTGCTAATTAAAAAAAAGTTTGTTTTGTCAGATGCCAGCAGAGGGGGATACATTTAGAGTTCTCAGATTAATTTGTAGTCTAGCTTTCCAAACAGTTACTTAAAAAGAACATTTTCCATAAAAATGTACTTAAAATGTACTTACTGACATAAATTGCATTATGACAATTAATTATTGTAAAGTTCCGTATCTGGGTTTCCATTAATTTGCCTTAATAACCTGATTAGTTGGGTAAACCACTTAAAATTCAGTGGATTGCCCAAATTTTCATTCTTGAATATTCTGTTTGTGGATCTTCCACTCTTTTCTTTTAAAGTGTGATGATATAACAACACTGGTATCTGTGCTTCAGATTTCTTCTGTCACTTCTATATAGGTAAAATGAAACAGAAATAAGGAACTGATGCCTCTTTCCTGGAGAAGCAGCAGCTTGTTTCAGTCTAATGCTCATACTTTGCTTTTTCTTATATGATTTAAGTGGTTTTGTGGTGTTAACCATATATTCAGCTTTACAGAAAGTTATTCATGCAATAACTTATGAAATTTTAGACATCTAAACTGTCACAGTGTCATCTGGGCTTTCAAGGGAGCAGGAGTTCAGCTCTGTATCAGCCAAGGCTAACCCACTATCCTAGAAATAGAACGTGAAAGCAACAACCACGATGGGGAGAATCTTCTAGGAACAAGAAATGTTGGGACATCTGTTATTAGCCAGGGAGAGAAGAATGTCAAGGGATTGTAGAAGTTGCCTAACACAGGAAATACAAGGAGTTTAGACCAGAACTATTTGGGAGGAGAGGCTCAGCCACCATTGGACAGAGCTAGAGATGGTCAGGAACGCCGAGAAGACTTTTCTTTCTTAAACAACAACAAAAAATGAAAACAAAAAACTTTTTTAATTAAAAATAATGTTTTTGCATATGCGTTTCAACCAAACTGTGGTCAAGAGTGTAACGGTCTGTTCAAAGTGAGAGAATGGTTTCATGATCAGTTTAAGCAGATCACGTCCAGCCATAGCCCCCTTTGTGAGCTCTTGAGGCTGTGCATAGAGCCAAATTTGGAGGGTGGCCAAGCTGAAAGCCATCTCTTTTCCTCTTCTAGATCAGTGTTCAGTTGGATCAGTTCTCTGACTTGTCAGACTTGAGTAGTGACTGCACAAACATTAATGTTGATACAAGAGGGCAGGCAGGGGAGGTCTCAGTAACTTGGTTCCACCAGAGTACGGAGTTAGGTTGGTTTATGTCAATCTGGAACTACATTCTGAGCATACAGGGAGATCAGTATAGTGATTTATTTAATAATAATTAAAGTTTAATTCCCTAGAAGGCTTCAATAAAACATCTTGAGAAGCATATTTAAGTGTATAAAGAACCACCTTAAAAATGAAATCTGAGTTTTAGTCTGCGTTGCACTAATGCTCATTGAGTTATTGGCAGGACATGGAGAGAGAATCGTAAAAGCAAACATTAGCCAAGTGAGGTTAATATCTATGTGCTGCTTCTACAGATAATGAAGAGAGTTTCTGCTAGAGCATAACGGAAGAGAGCTTTTGTGCAGTACCTTGGGGAGCATTGCATCCTCTTTAATCAGTAGGTTTGCGACTTCCTTGCGCTAAAACTTGGGGAAGGCACCATTTGGTTCCACAAGCTAAACTTGAGCATTCGTTGCAGTAACAGTGTATATATTCTTTTCCAGGTCAAGAAGACCAGCAAGTTTCAAGCCTTTTCCAGCATGCTGTTAATGCCTTGCTTTCATTGCAGTGCTTTCAGGCTCCTTTTCTCTGTTAGTAGGTCCCTTGGTCTGATAATGCTCTTGAGCTCTCTGTTCTCTCGAGAGAAGTGAAAATGTGACCACCACCACCCCCCACCAAAAAAAAAAAAAGAAGAAGAAGAAGATAAAGTAGCTGGGGAAACAGGCACTAAAAATGTGTTCCAGCTGTCTGGGTGCCTAAAAATATAAACAAAACACAAGTCTTGAATATAATGATTTGTGCCTTCTATGAAGTTTTTGTTCCATAGCCAAGTACATTCTGAGATATCTCATGAGTGTTGTGTTCTTTTTTGTTAGGAACTTGATAAAGAGCTCCCAGTGTTAAAACCCTACTTTGTTCAAAACCCGGAACTGGCTGGAAAGACTGGAACTGGTATGCGAGTCACGTGGTTGGGACATGCCTCAGTTATGGTGGAAATGGATGAACTTGTGTTTCTTACTGACCCAGTCTTCAGCCAGCGGGCTTCCCCTACGCAGCTGATGGGTCCCAAGCGCTTCCGGGGACCCCCGTGCACAGTAGACCAGCTCCCCAAAATAGATGCAGTCATGATCAGCCACACGCATTATGATCATTTGGACTACAACACTGTAATGAGCTTAAACGAGCGCTTTGGCAGTGAGCTGCGCTGGTTTGTGCCTCTAGGGCTCTTAGACTGGATGCAGAGATGCGGTTGTGAGAACGTGATTGAACTGGATTGGTGGGAAGAGAACTGCGTCCCTGGTCGTGATGCAGTGACTTTTGTCTTCACCCCTTCTCAACATTGGTGCAAAAGGACTGCAACAGATGACAACAAGGTTCTTTGGGGCAGCTGGTCTGTCTTGGGACCTTGGAATAGGTTTTTCTTTTCAGGAGATACTGGATACTGTGTTGCTTTTGAACAGATAGGTAAAAGATTTGGACCTTTTGATCTTGCAGCCATCCCCATTGGAGCTTATGAGCCAAGGTATGAAAACCTAAGTTTGATCAAAAGATATAAATGAAATGATACAGTGATGGCAAAAAGTACAGACAGAAGTGAAAAACTATCTTAAAGTTTTACAGTGGAATATAATAATTTTATAGTGGAAAATGAAGGCAAAAGAAAGAAGTTGCTGAATGATGAAAGGCAAGGAGCTGAAATATCTAGGATATTTGCCTATGTATGTGTGGTGGTGGTATTGAGGTTTTTTTGTGTGTGTGTTTTTGTTGTTTTTTTTGTCTTAACAGGGATGAATCAGACTTTCATGAGAAATTTTGAGTAAAAATAAGGAAATACTTTGACTTTTCCTCTTCAGTAGCATCACTCAATCACAGCCATTTAGATGCACATAACTCGGTGCATTTTCTCTTGCTTCAGTCCTCATGCTATTTTTGCAACTTATCTGGAGATAGAGATGAATCCCTTACAGTATGTGAAAGATCTGTTTGCTTGGCATCTATACCCTACTTATCATGGGATATCTAGGTTTTTGAACAATAACAGCTCTTTCATAATGGTGGAAGCAAAGCATGTATAGGCTGCGAAGGCAAGATAGGAATCAGAACTATGTGATAAAAATCCAGTATTTCTCAAGAATTGCTAAGTTCTGTCCTCTGCTTTACCACCATTCCCTTAGGCTATCTGCTGAAACATGCTTTTTTGTATGCGCTGCTAGCACAAAATGATTTCAAAGATGGATTTAAATCTACAGTTGTAATGCCTCAAGGCACCAGTATTATGTCCTTTTATCATTAAAAATACAGATAAGAAAAAAACCTTTTTCAAAAGAGGAGTGAAATAAATGAACTGCTGTGTTGTATGTTGATGTTTTCTAGCTTGTGATTTTGAATGTTCTGTATGTTGTCCAGACATACGTACCCCATAATATTTTAGGTGAGCATATTTTTCAGACATCTTGCCGCTTACCAGTGAAATTAAGTGCAAGATTTCTTCTTTATTTAGATAACAATTAAAATTTGCCTTGTGTTTTGGTAGGTGGTTTATGAAATATCAACACGTGGATCCTGAAGAAGCAGTAAGAATCCATATTGATGTTCAAGCAAAGAAGTCCGTAGCAATTCACTGGGGAACCTTTGCTTTAGCAAATGAGGTAAGTTTGAATGGTAAGTTTGAATTCAGATTTCCCAAGTACACAATCATGTTCACAACATGTTCATGCAATTTAACCTACTTATCTGTAAGTGTATTAATGATGTAACTTTATCTGAGTGAAAAGTTATTACGTGTACTGCAGTTCAAATTGATGTTTTGCTTTTCATAACAAATATACAAAATATTTCCATGGTTAAGATTGATTTCAAAGTATAGAGTTATCAAAACAAATCTGGAGGTATTAGCATTCTGTAACTTTAGCAAAATAATTTTTAGATGTTGCGTTCCTTTTTGATGGAAAAGTCAATGATACAGAAAAATGCATTGGGAACCTTACATTAAGCAGAGTATTTGAAATATCCTCTTTGTTGGTAGAGGAATCGAGTGCACAGACATGACCAACATTCCTTCTGATTTAGAGAAAATAAATATTATGCATTGAAAAATGTAGATCTCAGAAGAACATCCATTTTTTTGGAATTTATTGCCTACCTTCATGTTTTGTATATGGTATAAGGTTGAAGATAAATATTAAAATGCAGAACAGATGGCTTGAGGAGAGAGAGAGATTGAAGCAGCCAGAAAAATGACTCTCTAGTCCAGCATTTCAAAACCTGTATCTGTGCCCTAAAGTTTGAGCTTCTGAATCAGACATTGATTCTTAGGACAGTGCCTCTGTGGCTGGTTGGTTTGTTTGTTTTAATATGTAATCTAGAAAGAGAAATTAATGTGGAAGGTCAAAAAATCTGTAACAGTTCTTTGGTTCTCAATGATCCATATTGGAAAATAAAGTAGGTATGATAGTGCATTAGCAATCATTTTAGAATCTCCAGACAGAAAAAATAAAACCCCCAAAATTCCAGATAACTTCCCATGAAATAGGATGATTGTAGGGGGATTCAGATAACTAGAATATATCTTGTAGCATGAGCCTGATGCCTGAAAACTGAGGAACATGAAAGGTGGGAACATGCGTACACTCCTGAATTTACTTCTACTATTGTTTTACTAGGGGTCAATAAGAATTGAATGCCTTTAGTTCAATACAGTATTTATTAATCCTCTGACTATTTAGTCAATACTTTGAATCAATCATCAAAAATTCAATTTATAGTTAAATATCAGCTTCTAGCAAGAATATGAAAAACTCTGTTATCCTTAGCAGTTGCTGTTTTGTTTCCTCCCCCCACACCGTACCTTCCCCCCCCCCCCAGTTGTAATAAGCAGGTTACTAGGGTACCTTAAAGGTGACTAAAAATGCAGTGAAAGGGAAGTATCTATACCTACTTTGATATACTTTGGTAGCTGTTTTTCAACTTTTTTAAATATCAGTTGCACTTTATGCTTTAACTCAGTTCTCTGGCTGTTAGCTATGTTCACCTGCTATGTTGTATTTTCTTTTAACTTAGGTGCAACATTTTCTATCCAGGATGCTTTTAAACTATGTCACCAGCACCAAAGATAGAAAGGTTACAGTATATTTAGAAGCACAAAAAACTGAATGACTACTCCCATATGATGCCTTTTATAAAATATAACTAATATAAATTTCAAATGTTACAAATATAATGAAGTAACATCAGGGGAATAGTATTGAAATGGTGCTACTTTTTCGAACATTAAAATTGGCAAGTTTGTTATAAAATGGGGGGAAATGAAAGCTTTTTAAGTCATGGATTTTGTCATTTCGTCACGTTTTTACTAATGAGAGAAAGCGCCATCTACTGATCTGTCAACACTTCTTCCTTGAAGACAACTCTTCTTCTGTGCTAGGAATAAGTAATGACCGTGTTTCGCTTTCTAAGGGATCCTGTTAAATACATTGAGGAAGTCTGATTTTTGGATGATAGTTGTCTTACTGGTTACATTAAGACTGTAAATCAGAATTCTTACTGTTTACATTAAAAATGAAACCAAACATTTCTGTTCACTTTGACAAATACATTCCCCTTCTTCTATAAATATATTTTAAACATGAACCAGTTTGTATAGAGCTTTTTTCCAAATGCTGCGGTTGTATCTTTTTTCTCGTGTCATTCTTATCTTTCCAGTATTACTTGGATCCTCCAGTTAAACTGAACGAAGCTCTTGAAAGATACGGCTTGAAAAAAGAAGATTTCTTCCTCTTAAATCATGGAGAATCACGAGACTTGAGTACAAATGATGATGGGTTTGAATAATGAAACACTAGCAATTCCTTATAAGCCTTGTTGGATCTGAACTAGGAGCTGATATTACAAATGTTAATTTAATATACTTACAAAGTAGATTTTTGAATGGATTGGATTTTTAGATTCTAGGTTTGTCAGTTTCATAACTAAAACTTCCATGCAGACTTCATGATAAATTTTCCTACTTAAATTGTTTACAAATTATGAGGTGATCTAAACACTGGTTAATATATAAGGTATTGTGGAGGAATAACTTGCAGTTTCAACTCTTATGTACGTCTCTGATAAATAGTGTTCTTTTTTAACACTTTTATTTTCAGCTTATCTATAACAGCAATAATGACCTCAGAACAGGACATATTCTTAGAATTAATGGCAGACTTGAATTCGTCGTCTTTAGAATGTCATCTCCCACTTGTTGGTCATTAATCTTCAAGTTATGCCCTGTACCTTGATAGCTTCAGTGCATGTTTTGTGGGGAGGAGTCTTCCAATAAAGCACAAGTACAGTAAAATAAATATTTTACTGAGTGCTTCTACACTTTCATTTATTGAGGAACCACAAAAGCTGAATTTTAAAATGATCTAAAGAAATGTGCCTTTTAAAGAGAGAGATTACTTCATATTGCATCATTAATGCATAAAACTTACTGCTGGCCAGAATATCTGCACACTTTTGCTATTTTGTCAGTATTTTTAAGTTAGGCCTGAATGCGTCTAAAATAATTTTCTTGTCAAATGCAGTACATGGAATGGAAAAATCCCTTAATGGCGCTTGTCTCTGTGTTGACTCAGTCTATTATTAGGTACTTTTTTTTTTTAAGTGAAAAATCTTAAGCCAAGGGCTGTGGTAATTTTTTATAGCTTCCCTGTGATTTTTACAAAGTTGAATGAGAGATTAAAAAACTGTTCAGTATTGTAAGACTTGGCTAAATATATCTGTATCAAATTGCCATACTAATTACAAAATTAAAGCCTGTTGCTGCCAAAAAAGGTTCTTATTCTCCTTCATAATTCATTTGAAAATAAATAATGTTAAGATTTTTTTTGGTCATGCTTTGTTACAGTCTACTGGTTATGTATTTCTTTTTCTTGCTCTTGTTGTGCATTACATTTTACATTCATAGCCTATGAGGCTAGATTAAAAAAAAAAAATTATTTCCCTGTAGTTTAAAGACATGAACTTCTAGCAACTCATTAAAACAAATTAATGAGATTTCATGCTAAGAACAAACTGAAGCAGTCTCCAAACTGTTGACAGTTATCTTTAAAAAGTTGTAGTGGGAAGTCCTAGAAATCCTAAAGAACTTAATACCAACAAAGAACAGCATAAGCAAGCAAAGATCAGCTCATCCAAGTTCATACTGTGAACAAATGATTAAACTATTTATACAGTAATACATAAGCTAATAGCTTTTATTTCTTTGGTGTGATTTGTCTTTGACAAACAGCAAGATTACCTTCTTTTACAGGACATTTCTGGCATAGTGGATCAGAGAAAGCCTCTTTATTATTATGGCTGTGGATACTGTTCCATGTAATAGTTCCAGGAAAAAAAAACTAAGTATGGTCTAGATGTACTCATTGGAATGTGTTCAAAACAGGGTTAAAACTAGTGTCAGTAGCTCACTGTTAATTTTGGGAGGGCATTTCAGAGGAAGTCTGTGTTGGGCCTCATATTTATACAATAGCATCATTAATGATTTGGATAATGTGATGCAAAGTACATGTACATAATCTTGTGGAGGACACCAAGCTGCAGGATGTTATGAGTACTTTGAAGGAGAGGCTTAAAACTAAAAAGTTGCTTCTCCAATTTTCAAAATTATCAGTAAAGACTTACAAAATTCTGTATTTTGGAAAGAAAAATGAAACTAAAATAGGAATATAACTGACTAAGCAGCAATGTAGCAGGTAAGTACTGAATTATAAGAATCAAAACCTAAATATTAGTCAGCAATGGGATGTTTTGTTTTAGATGTATTAATTCACAGTATTTGTATGTAGAATGGTCACTGTTGCATTTTGCTTGGTGCTGATAAGATTCCATCTGGGGTAGGGAGTAGAGGATAAAAAAGTTAGAGACACTTGTGTGAAGACAAACTGGAGAGTCTTGCATTATTTCTAAGTATCTCAGTAGTAGTGTTCTATGAAGAAAGGTTTAAAATTTAGCTTTTTATTTAGACTAGAAAGACTGCGGTAACATTTAAAAAAAATTCATGTATTTTAGAGGACAACTGTCACTTGTTTCTGTTTTCCTACCCTTTCCTTTGGTATGTAATCAACTTTAATTATCAAAAAGAACATGTAGTATGTTGGAAAACTGATTTTTTTAGGTTGGAGAAAATGAAGGACACCTAAGCATCTCCATTGCTGAGATTAAGAACAGATATACCTAGAACAGGCTAGTCTAAGTTCTTGTTGCCTTGGAAGAGGAAGATGGGCTAGGTGACTTCTTAGTGTCTGGCCTAGCCCTTATTTTTCTTCACTAAATATAGAAGGAGACAAAATTTAAAATCTATAAAATGTGGTGAAACATTTAAGTGATTTTTAAGTTACATAGCATAAAACAAACAGCATTTCTGGAGCAGTGGAAAGGAGCAAAGGAAGTTCATTATCAATGCAGTGTTTGTCAGGGCTCTGACAGATTAACTGGAAATCATGCCAGCCTTCTACTTCTGCCTTAACAGTATTCCTGATTAGTTAAAACTATCCAGACAGATAAATGAGATACACGTAGCTTGACCTATTTGTTGATTAGGGCATAGATATTGTTATAAAAGTTACCTACTGAAAAATATAGAATCTACTGGATATACAGAAAGAGTACTGTTTTTACTAACAGCAGCTTCCATGTATTGGCTCAGAAAGACAAAGCATGTGGTAACAGTTTGGGTAATAGAGTTCTCTTAAAAATGATACAGGGTAGAAAACTGTTTCCAGCCTTTGCATCTGATACTTCACTTTCTCCATGGTATTTAGGAAGTTTTAGTAGCCTTGCTTCAGTGTAAAGTGTTTTCTACTACATGTTTTATGTTCATCAGTGAACTCTTCCTTCACTCTCCTGTACAGTAATTTTTAGATATATTCCATTTCATTTTGAATTAATGCACAGAGATGACTGGAAGTTTGGAGGGACTAACGCAAAGAAGCACTGACTGTGATGAAGCTCCATTTGCAAAGAAGCAGTAGAGTCTTCCAAGGAAAGCTGACTCAAGGTCTGCTGCAGAGCTGCATGTGTGTGTTTTGGGGGTGTGGGGTTTTTTTTGTTTGTGTTTTTTTTGTTTGTGGGGTTTTCTTTGTTTTTTTTAAACTCACTCTCCCCATGGCAAGGGACTGGGGCCGTGGGACTCCCAAGCAGATAATCTTTGGTGCACAACAGGTATATTAAAGACCGCACTTTGAAAAAATACACATGCTTTCTTTCAGAACTATCACTTCAAGGGAGTTAAAATCCATTTGATTTTGCTCAAGTTATGAAACTTTGCATGTGCTGTGGTTAACTGCACTGCAGTTTGCCAAATGGAGGGGTACATTAAACATGAGTGTAGTTTTAGAGTATATTCTGTGCAGGTAAGGTGAAAAAAACATAGGCTAGATAATTTTAATATGTAGTTTTCATTGGAAATATTTTGCAGGAAGTCAGTGATAGTCTGGTATTGTTTTTATTTAAGATTTTTCTAAGATTTTCCTGCACACAGAGTTAGTAGATATCAGATTAATAAAATGTAAGTACCAAATCTCTAATTGCTAGGTTTTTAATGCACCCTTCTATAGATACCTTATATTCTTACAGTTTTTGAATAAATATATAATAAAAACTCCTTACAACATTAAGTATTTAGATTGACTTTTCTGGTCCATTTAAAATATACACTATACATATACATTTCTGTGTTTTAAACTATCCCTCCCCATTTGTTAATGTGTACCAGCTGTATAGTGGTTTGTCAGTGCTAAGCAAGCTACTACTTTATCTTACTCAGAAATCTGTTATGCTCTCTGTTAAATATATTGCATTCTCTTGTAATAGCTGGTTTGCACCTAATATGGTAGTATTCAATAAACTGTTTTACTTTCTTGTATGAAAGCACTCAAGGTAAGCACTTTTTTTTAATGACTATTGTGTTAATATTCTGACAACTTGCTCCTTCACTTCTGTATCAGGGTGATGCAATAAAGATGCCAGTTTCTGAGCAAATGGGGTGGAATCCCCGCAGAGTGTGACGAAAACTGAATCTTCATTGTGCTGGTTCTGGAGCATGGTGCTGTCCTCATTGTTCACGTTCTTTTTCAAATTTGCTGCAAACATGAGGGCTCTGAGCAGAATGTCTCTGTTTATACAGTTGTCAAAAAGTAACAGCAATGATGGCACCTAGGATATTCAATAAATAATCCACATTTAATCATTAGCATTAAGTACATCTGTCAAATAAGTCTCCTAACTTTTAAAAATGGAAAGAAGTCTGCACCTAAACCATATAAAACAGAAACCTCATAAGATATCAGAACTCCATATGCTGTGAAAGCATGCCAGAAACTTGCACTGCATGCACATTTCCTCTTTAGAGAAAAGGAAGTGCTTTGAATCTCCAAAATGTGGCTGTCTGGAAAATTCCTATTTGGAAGAGAGAGTCTGCTTTCCTTCTAAGTAATGTTTCTTTTGCCCTCTATGATGATTTGAACGTTTGTATGTTAATACATTTAGGTGTCTGATAGACCAGAAAAGGATACACTTTAACACAGTAGAGAACTGAACATTTAGCTACTTGAATCTTGTTCTATACTTTGAATAATGAAAAGCAGGTAGCAAACAGATTAGCTCTGCCTCTTGGAGACAGCTCAAAAATTAAACTTTGATTTCAAATGAGCCCCTGAATATTTTAAGAATCTTAGTTTGGGAGGGGGGCAGCGCTGTTCTAGCCCCTTACTTTTGTTTTGATGTGACAAAGGATATAATTGAAATAACACTGTATGCTAGCAAAACCTGAAGTAGCTAACGTCAGATAAAGTTCTGCATGAAGACATAAAGAAATGCACATGGAAAGGCAATTTAAAGTACTTAGTTATAATGGATGCATCTGTGTAAACAGGTGAAGATTTTAGTGGAATTTGATTTTCTTAGGTATAGTATGTTAGATACAGAAACAACTATTGAGAATGGTCATTTATAGGACTGGCTGCATTTGAAGTTTGTAGCCAGTCCTCAAACTATAGGCTGACTGCACATCTGGAAATGAGGTTTTAGGTTGTTTTGAAACTTACAGGGTACCTGCTATGTTACATATGAAGGACCATCACAGTGCCTGTTAGGTTATGTGGTAAAAGCCTTGTCTCTGCAGGCACAAAGGAGCACAGAGAGACAATGGCAGGGAGGGGAACCCGAATACTACCTGCCCCTGCTGCTCCCAGGCCCACCCCAGGGGAGCGATCAGCCTGGCAAAGGCTCATCTCCCCAAGCACAGAGGCATGAAGGCAGGCAAGGAACCCAAACTACACCTTGCCCAGGCTCCTCCCAGGGCCCCATCAGCCCTGCTGTCCAGGTGTGAAACCTCTCATGATGAATCAAGGGGAATAGCTCTCCAGAGTACCTTTCGGACTGAGGAGGGTTACTGCTTAAAGGATGCGTTATGGGATCCAGGGGAAGTTTAGGGGAGGAATCAGAGGTGGAGAAACAGGGATCTAGGCTATTTGGAGAGGAAAAAACATGGGAAAATAGAGGAGTGTGGGGATAAAAAGAGGGTGGCCAAATGTAAATAACACTAGTCAGGACACTTGTCTGGCTCTGCCTTTTGCCTGATCAGCACAGTTTGTCCTACCTTCTTATTAAATTCCTTTCCAACGATTTTTCTGGATGAGGGGCTCTATTTTAGGCACCTGTTGGGTTATAGAATCCTTTGCATCTATGGTGCCAGCAACTGGCAAGACCAGAGAGAGTGAAATTAAGAGTCAGCAACTGGAGGTGGACCATGGGTCAGATGGCCCCTGTGTCTGTGGTGCTAGTGCCTGGAGCGAGTGAGGGTCTGAGTGCCAGTAACTGGAGGGGACCATGGGTCATAGCAGCCTGTTGTCTGTGGTGCCAGCAACAGGAGCAAGCGAGTGTACTTGAGTGTGTGGATGTCGTGCCAGGCTGGCCAGCAAGTAGGTGGAGTGAGCTGGGCTCCAGGTATGTGTGTGTGTGTCTCCAGTGGTGAGGCCACAGGGCAGCTGGCTACCTGGGGTGGGGTGGGGAACCAGGGGCATCCCAGCTGGCTGCCAGGGAGACCATGGGTCTGGGATAGATTAGGAGACCCGTGTGCATTTGTCTCTAAGGGTGAGACCACCAGGGAGTCCCAGCCAACTGCTAGGGAGACTAGGGAGTCTGGGTGTCAACTGAGACCCATTTGTCGATATAGCTGGGGTGTGTGCACGTGCATGCATCTGAGCACGTGGAGGAGTGAGGATCCAGGACCAGCTACTAGATGGACAGTATGTCCAAGGCCAGCTACTGGGCGGGTGTGTGTGGGTGTGTGTGTGTGTGAGGGTCTGAACCAGCAACTGGAGTGAGGCTGCAGGCCTCAGCGGCCTGTATGTCCAGGTGCCAGTGACTGGGGAGACCAGGGATCCAGGGGCCAGCTACTGGGTAATCTGAGGACCAGTGTTTATGCACAGTTGCTGGAGGGATCCACATTGTGCTTGTGTGCGTGTGTGTGTGTGTGTGTGTGTGTGTGTGTGTGTCCCACTGACAGACCTTCCCGCTGATCAGCAGAGAGGGAAACAGGATGAGGGTGGTGGTGCTGTTTGTGCGAGTGCCGAGTGTGCCTGTTCATGCTGATCTGTGTGGCCTGCCATCTATATACGTTGTATATGTGTGTTTGTGTGGGTGCCTATTGGGAATACGTTCTCACCCTTGCTACTGGTTGAACCTGGGATCATGGAGCTGCAGCAGCCTTGCTCTGTTGGCCTATGGGTTTGGCCTCCTTACCTACCACTGCCCATTTGGTGGAAAGAGAAGGTGAAAACAGGCTTCTGCAAATTGTCATGGACTGTTTGGAATGCTACACAGGAAGCCAGCTGTTTTCATGCGCATATGCCCCGACTCTCCCTTTGCAAGTGTGGTATCTGTATTACGCTACAGTCTGGAAGAAGATTAATATGTGAACGAGTGTATACTTTTAGCTACTAATTTTAACCTAATATTTGATAGTAGGTACTTGCTAGAATTTTACTCTTGAGTTTCATATATACTTTTAAAACATTTAAACTTTTAAATGCATATATAGATATGTGTGTATATATACACACATATATGATCACACATATGTATAAATGATAAAAATGTAATGAAATAGCAAGAACCTTACTTGAGCTCTGAGAATGTGTCTTGTCATGGCTGGGTTTGCAGACAGGTTCACAAGTACTTTCAGAACTTGAATCTGAAATGAGAAACATAACTAACTCCAAACTCCAAAAACAGAACATGTGAGAAAAGAAATTAATGCTCCATTATCTTTTTCTCCTATGCTTTTTGTTTTTTCCCCTCACTTGCCCCACCATATTTTAGTGTAGTCCACCATCCTCTGACTTCCCATAACCATTCCTTTCTTCAAGGATGTCTATACAACTTCTCTTTTCAATATATTTTGCTTGCTGAGTAACAGGGTCTGTTATCCATTTACTGCTACTGTACAAGTGCAAACTACCAGCCTTTCTCATTTTTCATCAAAGCAAGGGAAAGGCTCATGGAAAACAGAATCTGCTTTTGTTAACATTATTATCAAACTGTAATAACTCCAATATACTCTCTACTGCCTTTTTATATGAAAAAAGGATGGAAGAATTTGGCTTTTCTCATGATTTTAGCTTTCACACATTTACATCAGCAAATTAAATGACTCAACTCACTTTGTAATCCAGGCTTATACAAATTTTAGATATAGTACAGTACTGATATTTTCTTAATATTTTAAGAGTAGAAGGTGAGACACTGAAAAGAGATGCTAATCTAAAAATATGCAGACAAGGAACAGGATTCCAAAAAAAAAAAAAAATCAGCTTATTAATTTCTTATACTCAAGAAGTCTAGCTTATTTTTTCTGTTACACTCATAGAGGGGATCTTTCTTGACTAAATGTATTTTCAGAAGGCCAACAAGTATTCATTCATTCACTTTTGCATCTGTGCCCTTCACAAGAGTGACTGAAACACTACATTCATAAATAACTGTTACATGTCCCCATAACAGTTAGAGTTGCAACTACATATTATTGTTACAAAAAAGTCCCTAAAACACTCAAGAAAACACAAGAAAGTTTGTAAGTGACAAAGTAAGATTTTTTTTTTCCCCAAACAACCTGAACTCTCATCTCTTGCATTCCCAAAGAGGCCTACAATTTTTCCACAATAGAGAAGTGTGACTTTGTAATCATTTTAGCAGCAGTTACTGTTTTGCAGTGCAAGCTATGAGTGTACTGGTGAGCAGATACATACAGAACTAACGAGCATCAGTCATATTTCAGTGATGACTTGGAGAGGGCAAGGTAAAATGGGTCAACTAACATCATGAATTGCAGAGTCTTTGGTATAGGGAAAAGAGTTCATGGAGTCACTAGCACATATGTACTAAGTACAGATATTTTAAAAGCAAATTCTGTTTACCTCAGATATCCAAACAAGGCAAGATGTATACACAACTCACAGTAGGTAAAATGTACAGAATATTTAAAATACACAGAGGATATTTAAATACTATACTTAAATCTGATCAGAGGCACGTACAAACACACCTTTGTACTTTCTCAGATCTAATGTTCATGTTTTCATCTTGTAGCACTAATCTTTTAAATAAACACAAGGAAAAGGTCAAAGGATACTTATTGCACTTAAGTAAAGAAGGTCTGATAAGTTTAGTGGAACTTCACATTCAGGAAAACCAAGTTTGATCTAATAGAGCAATTGAGTGCACTGATATTGATAATACTCTGACAACTTGAATAAACTCTGAATTTTGCCCATATTTGAAGCTTTTCTCTTCTTTCGGTGTTTCTGACAATTCACAAATAAGCATAATTTCCCATTACAGTCAATAGGGTTGCTAGAGATGAAGTGAGATTATGCTGCTAATAATTATTATGGCCATGTACATCAAGTTGTTCAGAGAGTGCACTTCTGCACTCGTTGTCTGTCTATGAAATTTATATTTACTATGATCTACTCTGTGTGTATCCAGAACTTCCAAAAAAACCTACTGCATAAGGGAAAAGAAATTCAGAGCTAAGGTAATCGTGTAATTTCTAAGAGAAATTCACTGCTTGGCATGCTTCCCCACAGAGTTTCATGTGTGAACAAAGCCTTTCGCATGCAGATCCTCCTTGTTCTGTGATTTAGTAGCAATGTTTAGTGAGCAGAAGAGAATCCTAGAGTTGCTATAGCAAAGACACAGGGCAATAGCAGTGCACACAGCATTGGTCTCCCACAGCTCTAGCCCAACAGTTGGAGTATCAAGATTCCCTTCCTCCCAAAAACGTTTTTCCATCCAGTTATTCCTCATATGGGAAAGAAATGGGTTATGTAAAAAGATGCTTAGAAGGTACCCTCTCTTCCTGAATTTGCACAGAAAAAGCAATATAGATCCCTATTTTAAGGATTTCATGCACTCTCTGCTATCTGTTAATGAATATTTAATTTTCTAAACACAATCTAAACAATTTTAGAAAAATGGTATAAAGGAGGCAAGTAAAGCAACTTGATAAATGGTTTGTCACAATACAGTACCCAGTACCTGTGTCCTTTCATTTCCTTCTGAAAGCAAATGAAGAAAGCATGGAATTGAGTTTATCATCATATGGTGGTAGTCACTGGTAACAGACATATTTGTCAACAATCTGAGTCCAGCTTGCTGCAGCTCAGAGTTCAGGGAGGCTGACTCAATGTCCTTACAAACTTGCATTATATATACCTGGGGAAAAAAAGGAAGGAGATAAAAAGGAAGACATGTTTTGATACAAGTAGAACTCGTATTCACAAATAGTATCTGTTGTCTTAGCCACAGTAGCCTAAAAATATATTGCATACTGGTGGCTGAAACCATAACCTGATCAAGGCACTGAGAAACAAGCATTTCTTTTTTAATGCACAAATATTCTGTTGGCATAACAGGGGCACACATTACAGAGTCATGCTCACTGACTTTCCCGGAGCATAAGTTGCTCTGAAACCCAAATTGCTTTGACTCCATTCCAGAAGTAGCACATTTACCGTAAGGTCATATTCAAAAATCACTTACAGCCATTAAGTTCTTCTTAGATGCTGAGAACAAGCTAAGGATAAGTCTTGGAATTAAATCCTTTCTTCCAACAATTTGGCCCATTCACCAGAGTACTAATCAGGAACAATGACGACAACTGACAAGCAACAAGTATGATTTACCCAATTTTCTTCTGGGTAACAGCATACAACATCTTCAAGCCCTAACTAAGAAGAAAACAATTATTTTCCCCTTTATCAAAGGAGTTGTTTTCTGCCCATACAAATACTTGCTGTTGGCAAGCACTACTTAAAAAAAAGTTGCTCAGGACTCAAGATGCTGCAAACTACTATATACAGTCAGACTGCTCTTTTTATCAAGCTAATGCAAAAGCTACTAAAAATCTTCACATCTGCATGTCTGCGCACGGCCTGGACCCTTCTTGATTTATTGAGAAATCAGAAAAGGACCAAAATGGCTGCTTTTTTGCTGGCTGGCCCCCTCTCATCCATACCTTTTACTGCATTCACCAGTGAGACTTACTACCATTGCTTATTACAGACTATTCTCAAAAGTACTGCCCTCAAAAATTGGTCTGACACCAACCCAGGGGATCAACAATGCTTTTCTCCAGTTCCCTTGCCTAGGGAGTCATGCTAGGTTCAGCCTGCCACTCATCTTATTAAACAACCTTTGCTGATGTTCTAGACATATTTGGAAATGTGTCTTGCCTCACATTCTCTTACTATCAAACCTTAACAGCACGCTCTCTGTTTACTAGCATTTGGTAAAAGCTAAACACAGACTGTCTAGTTTCCTAAGTGTCTTTTTAAAAAAAGTAACTGGTAGTGATGCAATGCATTTTTTGAAGCTATTCCCTTTGGCCTTGGGATGCACAGATGATCCAGATCTGCTGACTCCTAAGTATTACTAACCTCAAAACATTTTGGCATTTTCCCTTGTATTTAACAACTATGCTGAAAATTCTTTATTATCTCCTATATCCACATTACTTTGATTTTTTTCCCCTTTGGGAAACTTACCTGTATCTCCTTCTGATTTTTAATGTTCATACTCAAATTATTAAGAGCATTTAGCGCTTTTTCTTTAACCCTGGGAACGCAATCTGAGAGCATCCTTCCAATAACAGAAAGGCCATCCAAATTTCGAATTATATCCTGAAACATAAAACAGATATTCAGTAAGATTACTATGAATTTTAAATTAAATGCTGAAGGCCTTCCTCAAATAACGTTTCCATTTCAACACAAACGGAACATCTGAATGAAGACTTCTGGAACAGACTACATCTATTTAAAGTGGAAATGGTGGCAGTTGGTTTTTCTCTACATTATAATTCCATACAAAAATGAAATATGCATACTATTTATTTTAAAACTGACATCAGCTTACAGTATCAAACCACATTTGAAAATAATTTTCATTTGACAAAGACACCAATGGCATATATCCTTCTGAAGAGTTGCTTGTAAAATTACCAAATTTTGAAGCGCTCACAAATTAAGACAGTTCCTAGAACAGGTAAAATAGTATCTGTTATGTTTTGCTTGTGCCACATTAAAGGATTTGATACAGCTTGTTAATTCCATGAAGATGTGCAATCACTAAGCTACCCTTTGGCTTTGCATATATTGCTTCCATTGAAATTAAGAACAGTCCTGCTTGGGGCTAAAGTACATCCTATTATTTGACAATGGCAAAACATCTTTATTTTTAAAATTTGTTTTGCAAAGCATACCTAAATCATTTCAGATTATAAATGATCAAAGATAAATAATTATTGCATAATGAGTTTACAGGAGAGCTGAGCCAGTGAACAGGTCACAGTATGTAAAACCCCTGTCCAAATAGAACAGAATTTCAAGATGCAGCTTTACAGTATTACGGGGAAAAGTTCTAAAACTTTATCTTTCTTGTCCCTTACACTTGAAAGGTTTTTTTTTCTTTTCAATCCTCTCACTCAGAACTCCAACTATCATCCAAAAGCCAGTATAGTGTTTTCAAGAAAATGAAAAACGGGCCTTGAGATTTCATGACATTCCAGCAGTTCTGAGAGATTTCTATTCAGAAAATGATTTTAAGAAGCCAGAGTAGTTAGTATAGTTGTAAGTATCTCAAAACAAAAAAGTGACTTCTGGAGGAGTCATTTGGACATTCTGTCCAAATGTCTACATAATCCACGTATGGGAAAATGCGGAAGAACGTCAAGGAGATAGGCGATGGAAGCTAGCCAGACCGTTCCGTGGGAAAAGGAGCATCAACAGGGCACACTGACCCACAGTCACGTGGCTGAGCCTGGGCCAGTGTGGCACTACACCTGGGCTTTGAATCAAGACTAGCAACGAGCTCAGTGTGCTTACTGTGCATGTGTATAGTACATAAAAACCTTCTATAGTGCCCCCCCGGCATTCCTCACCACAGACCGATGCTCAGCGGTGCCAGGGACTCTCCTGCTCCATTACTGCCTCAATCAGGAATCACTGGGGAACCCCCGCTCAGACGCAGAGGTAATAAACACTCAGTATTGACCACAGTGTGCCTTGTGTTTGTGTATCTGCCCCCGCCGGGAGGCCAGGCATTGCCCCCACCATACCCTTACAATCCATTTTGACAAAGAAATGACAAAATGGATGCATATTTTCCTCTATAAAGGCAGGAAAATATGCACCCATCTAAAAGTCTTCCTGTATCATATTTCCAATTGAATTGAACAGACTTGCATAGTTGGAAAGTTGCTAGGACGTAACTGGCACACAACTTTGTAAACATAAGAAATAGTTTAAATTATCTGAGTAAATTTCAGACCTGATCCTGAAAGCTGCAAGTATTTAACCCTTCTCAAATTCAACCCTTTAACTGACATTATCTTACTTTAAGCAATAAAAGATAAAAAGATGTTTATAGCATTTTTACAATACAGAACTCTGTACAAACATTAAGTTGTACACAATTTATACAAACATTAAGCTTACATAAGTCTTGGAAGGCAGGTAGGTTATATTATTTGGACTAACAGAAAATTAAGGCATAGACGTAAAATGGATGTAAGAACACAAAATATCATTGCCCTCAGTCTTGTGTTATTGTTATGAAGAACAGCACCTCTCATTTTCCAAACTGGCATTGAAACACTATTGTTTGCTATAAAACAATACTTACTTGATTTATGGAGAAGGCAGCACTGTTGCTGAGAGTGATTAAAGCTTGCTCTTGAATTAATGGATCATCTGTGGACTGGAGCAAGTGAATAAGTTTCTGCAGATCATCAGCATCCATGGTATGGGTTGATTCTGGAGGATGGTTGTCTGTCAATGTTAAAAAATTAAATGAAGTACTTGATATCAAATTTGAGACACTTCCCTTAGTTACCACTTAATCTTTCACAATGCGGAGTTTTAGCTCTTGGCTGTAGGCCACAGTGTTCTACATTTTCCTGTAGCCAACCATCATATTATGGCAAAAAGATTCTGTTTTACAGCAGAAGCGGGATTTCAGGCCCTTTTCCTGAGCCTTTAACTTTTTTTCAAAGTAGAAAATACAAGGAACGCATAGTAACAACTTGGGATATGTTATTCTTCGGTTAACCAACAGCAGACCTTCCTTCCAAAATAATTAACAATATTCACCAAACATGTAAAATTTTCCTTCTGTTCTCTGCAATGAAACGTGGGAAACTGTCTGGAGATTGTAGGAAAAGGGACTAAAACTTCCGACTTGCCGACTGCTGCTTCCAGAAATTGGGGCTAAGGCCATTTTGCTAGTACACTCGGGCGTATCCCGGTCAGGGTACTCAGCCCTTTTTAATTCCTCATATTTGCCGCCACCATTTCACCATGCAAACACCTTGCTAATCCTTTGAAAAGAAGGCCCGAGTTAGTTATGGCTATCCAAGAGCTGGCTTGAAAAAGAAACAATTTTTTTTTTAAATCCTCATCTGCCTTATGACAACGAACAACACTGCTGTGTCCTCGGCCTGCTGCCCGCGCCTGGCGCCTCACCTGAGGGCGGGCCGCAGGGCGCCCCCGGGCCCGG